>NC_085138.1:54184987-54484987 GCF_035046485.1 Aedes albopictus | reverse complement strand
TCGGAGGATTCCCAAAGGAATTCTTGAAAATATCCTGAAATAATTTTGGAAGGACTTCAGGAAAGAAATGCGGAACTAGCGTTTGGGAGAATTCTGGTTGAAACCTATGGGAAATCTTCGAGTGTAACCCTTGGAAAAATGTCGTAAAAACCACTGGAAGAAATCAAAACAAATTCAGGAAAACATTCAACAGAAATATGTAGGAGATTTGCGGTAGATGCTCCTGATAATATTTCGAGATTAACACTTGAAAAACTCTAGGGGAAGTTCTTTGAATAGTTCCAGAAGATGACCCTGGGAGAATTCCAGATGAAATCTTGTAGGAATTTTGGTAGGAGTCAGTGGGAGAGTTTTGAAAACAAATCTTTTGAGAGTTTTTGTAACTAATTTCTTGGGGAATTTAAAAAGTATAACTTTTATAATTCTGGGGCAAATTTTCACATTTTTTTTTTCATCTGTATTAACGAGATTTTTAGCCCTAGGCTAGTTCATCTCGGGACCCACATTTGCGAATGAAAAACTCACATTTTGCGAGTTTGTCGGGGATGGGATTCAAACCCAGGTCCTCGGCGTGATAGTCCAGTGTTCTAACCATCACACCAGGTCCGCTCTTAGGGTTAGGATAAGTTAAAAAAAAATGCATTTTTGACACGCAGGTGAAAAATAAAGCCTGCAAAAAATCTTAACTGCTACAGCAAATGAAATGTAATATGTTATTAATTAGTATTGATAATAGCTTAAATTTATTTTACCAAATATGGTTGGTAGTGTGTTATAGTACATAGAACACCTAGAATAAGTTGAAGAATGTAAAAATTGATTGAGATACTAATAAAGATTATTAAAAAAAAAAACAGAAATCCGGGATGAATCTTTGCATGAATTGTGGGATTAGTTCCTTGAAAAAGCTCTGGGAGAAATGTATAAAAGACTTTTTGGAGAAAATCGTGAAATCGGAGTGAAATGCCTGGAAAAATCCCGGAAAAAAAAACATTGGAAGAATTCCAAAGATAACCTATGGAAGAATTCCGGAAGCATTTTCTGTATTAATTTCAATATAAGAAATTAATATATACTTTCTGCAGAATTCTGAAAAAAATCCTTGGCAGAATGCTAAGGGGAGTGTTAGTAAAATCCTGAAAATCTCTGAACATTTTCGAGAATAATATTTAGAATATTTCCGGGAGAATCTCTGGAAGAATTTTGGGGAGAAAAAACCTGCTAGATTAATTGAGAGATGCTGCCTAAAAAAGTGTGAAAATAAAAAGATGAAAAGGAAGAAAATTTCTGACTTGAGTCACTGTGACAATTTCAGAAAGTATCAATAAAGGAATTCTACTGTAAACCCCCGTACGAAATTTCGATAGTTTCCATAGAAGAAAATCTCTGAAAAAATCAAGAAGGAATCTCACGCTATGTTTGAACCAGCAGATTATAAAAATCGAATGTACATCGGGTTTCTTTTCACCAAACATCAGTATTCAAGCTATATTTTCATTTGCAGAAGGTTTATAAATATTATATCGTTGAAAATTTTTCCATACAGTTTGTATGGGAGAGAAATTGACCGAAAATGGGAATTTCATGCCAATTTGTATGAAAAACAACTAAAAAGATGAAAAACTCAAAATTTGCTTGATGAAATGTTTTAAGAAGTATCCGCATATGTTAATACAGCATGAATTCTGATATTTCTTGAAAAAAAAACCTGATGTACATTCGATTTTTATAATCTGCTGGCTCAGACATAGCGTGAATCTTTGAAAGAATTGTGAAAGAAATCCTTTGCTAGCATCCGGTAGAAATATTCCAAAAATTCAAGAAATTGACTGAATGTACTAACTTATATAATTCCAAGAAAAAAAAAATGCGAGAAGCGTCCTCGAAAGAATGGTAAAAGATATCCATGGAAGTATTCTGGGAACAACCAGTGAAAAACAAAGAAATTTATTTGTCAAAGTTCCGCCCATTCTCTGCTAAAAATTTCGATGTAATGCCTGGAATATTTCCGGGAAAAATGTCCGAAAGAATGATAAACGGATCTCTGAATTAATTCTTGAAAAAAAAACTTGGAAAAATTCGGCGAGGAATTCTAAATAAATATATGTAAAATCTGGTCTTAATTTATAGAAACAAAAATATCGGGAGGAAATTTTTTTTTGTGGAAAGTTTGTAGGCATTGTTCTGGTAGTATATTTATGGGAAGAAGCTCGACAGAAAATTTTAGAATTATTCCGGAAAGAACTCATAAAGACCAACGGGAGAAATTCTATGAAACAATTTCGAGAAGAATTTTTTAACATTTTTCGAGTAGGATTTTTTTTTAAATTGCTATGTAAAAAGCCATGCAATATTTTGAAAGAATTCCCGGATGCAACTTTCGGAAGAGTTATTATACAAATCTCTGAAAAAACTTTGGAAAAATCCAGAGGGAGGTCCAATTAAAATCTCTGGGTTAATTCACTGCCAAATATTGGAAAGAGTTCCGAAATAAACATTTGGAAAAATTAAAAAGCGACAAATTCCAGCAGAAGTTTGAGTTCAATATTTTCAAGAGCTCAGAGGAGAAATCCTTAAACGAATTTTGGAAGGCTTTTTGAAGAATCCTGGGGAATCTGGGAAAAATCCGAGAAGAATTTTTAGAAGAACTTCAGATGACATTTCTACAAGTACAAGAATACCGGGTAGAACCCTTGTGAAAACGCCGAAATAAATTTCAAGAAGATTTTCGGGAGGAATTGCTTTGATTTTTTTCAAATATTTTTGAAAATAATTGCTGGAAGCACTCTTTGGAGTTAATCCAGGAAGAAACCTTAGAGCAACTTCCGGAAGAAGTCCCTAAGATTTCGGAGGGAAATCTGTAAGCAATTCCGGGATAGGGGTCGCAGTACCGACCACTTTTGGCAAGTACCGGTATTTCGGTACTATAGCATCCAGTACCGGTAGTACCGGTAAAATACCGGTACTGGTAGATATTCCTTAATTCCCCAAAAGTAATGATAACGGTATGGTAACGGGAGCGGAATCGGTTCTGGCTGAACATGTCAATCTTCTACATTGGCCTTCGGCCTTCTGTACTACTACGTACGCACAGAACCGAAAGATAAGGGCTCAACGTTCACAAGCCACAAATCAATAAGAACCATCATCGAGCCAAGAAGCATGCTAGTGTTCATACTGTCAGTATTGAATTTGTTTCCACTTGCTAATATGGCATTACAACAGTATAATGAGAAAAAAAATCTTTTGTAATATGAAATGTAGTTCACATTCTTCCAATAGAACCATATGATGTCCTCTCAGCCTAAAAAGAAGGTAATCGATGATCTATTTTGCTTCAAAACCTTAAACTTGAGATTTCCCATGTTAACCACGACAGTAGTTATATGTGTAATACCCATTTACTTTAGTTATATAGAGAATATTGTTGAAGATTTTAAAACTTGCAATTGCCTTGAAATGTTAGTGACACATATGACCAAGATAACTTGTTTACTTCGCAGCAAAATGGATCAGTTCTCCAGTACCGAAAGTACCGGTACTGGAGGTGGCCCAGTACCGGTATTTTCGGTACTCAAAATTGGCCGGTAGTACCGGTATTTCGATACCGGTATTACCGGTACTACATTCCCCGGGAGCAATCCGCGAAGAAGAAGATCACTAGAAAGAATCCCCGGAATGAGGTACGGAAAAGCTTCAAAAACATTCCTGAAATGAAGTTAACATACACATAAATATATACAAAAAAATAAAAAAAATCCCTGAAATGATTGAAGGAAAATAATTGTAGAAGAGTGTTTGAAGGAATCTATGGAAAAAAATTCATGAGAAAATTCGGAACGAATCCTTTTGAGGATTCCGATAGCAAACCTAGGAGGATTTTCGAGAGAAATTTCTGAAAGGTATCTTATTGGGATTATTGGAAGAAAGATCTACAATAGTTTCAGCAAGATTTCGAGGAATAATTCCTGTTTAAATTTCCTGGAAAAGATCCCGATTGAGTTCTGGGAGGTATTCTAAGAAAAAATCCGTGAGTTCCATGTGAAGCTTCCGTGAATAAATCGCCTGAAGAATTCCGGGAGATATTCGGATATTGATCTCCAGTAATTCTGGGAAGAACCCATGGAAGGAATCGTTGAAAAAATATCTGGTGGAATGCTTGTAGAAAATTTAAGAAAAAATCCTGGAAGAGTCCCGGGAGCAATCCTGGGGAAAATTTCGGAATTTTTATTGGAATTGTTTCGGAAATAAACAATGAAAAGTTTTCAAGTAGATACCCTGGGAGAGCTTAGGAACGAAGCTAATCCAAGTAATAAATCTCTGGAAAAAAAAATGCCAGATATCAGAAGAAGATTTCAGGGAGATGTCTTAAATCCGGAAAATGTCCCTAAGGAATTTCCGGAAGAAATCTTTGTAAAAAGTCCAGGATCCGGGAGCATCAAAGTTCCATGAGAAACTCTGGAAGAATGCCGGGAGAATTTCGAAAGGAATTTTCAAAATAATTTCAAAGGGAATCGTCTGAAATAATTCTGAAAAAAATACTATAAATATTTGAGATTTTTCGACTGGAACATTGCTACGTAAGTACGACAAAAACTCTTAAAGATGCTACTGGAATAATTCCGGTAAGAATTCCAGGAAGAATTTTGGTTGGACTCCTTGTAAGATTTCTGGAAGAAAACTCTGAATGAATTTTGATTGGAATCCATTGGAATATATTCAGGACAATGAGGTATTTTTTCATCCGAAGAAAAAAATGTTTTAGTTCCATACATTTTTTAACAAGTTCAACCGAAGTTAAATGTCAAATCGCGTCAAATCTTTAAAGAATTACACGTTTCATGAAAACTGAAGCATCAAGGCCTCTGGGTTTGAATACTTCTGTCGAGCGTTTTGGTATCAAGATACACACGCTATGTCTGAACCAGCAGATTATAAAAATTGAATGTACATCGGGTTTCTTTCCATAAAACATCAGTATTCAAGCTATATTTTCATTTGCAGAAGGTTTCAAAATATTCTATCGGCGAAAATTTTTCCATACATTTTGTATGGGAGAGAAATTGACCAAAAATGAGGATTTCAAGCAAATTTGTATGAAAAACGGCTAAAAAGATGGAAAAATCAAAATTTCCCCGATATAATATTTTTAACCTTCTGCAAATGAAAATATAGCTTGAATACTGATGTTTTATGGGAAGAAACCCGATGTACATTCAATTTTTATAATCTGCTGGTTCAGACATAGCGTGATACATGATATGACATTTTAACGGATTGGCGTTTCATCAGAAGCTGAGGCACTTTATGGATCGTATTAATTTACGTCGTACCACTCCTATCAACGAGTCAAGAAACTTGTTAGCAGAGCATCGTTGGATACCCTTTCTGAATATTTTGTGAGTTTGCTCCATATAAATTTTATTACAATGTTATGGGAAGAAGGCCACTGGGTCTTTTTTTCTTGAAAGTTTGATTAATCACTGATAGGCATATTAGTAGTCACGTCCGAGAAAGGTACTATTACTGCTAGGTGATTTTTGTTGTGTTTTGTATTCAGTAACAGAACAAAAAACAATAAATCACTTAAACCAGTTTGGTGTGCGTAAACATGCGATCTGGTTAACAACACAACGAGCCAATTCTACCAATCAAATATTGTGTAGCTATTGATTCAAAAACTTGAACATCATCGGTCTTATATTCTATCCGTTTCAGATTTCTATTTGTAAAGAGCATCGTCTAGCAAATGCCATACCATGCCAAACCAAACAACAGACCATTCTATCTTTGATTTATGGCTTACAATTTGTTTGCTGCGAAACTTTGGACACGATTTTCTCGATTGTCTGTTTTTGCACATGGGACATTTATGCGTCCACCGGCAGTATTGCTCCTCTATATGTGGCAATCGATGAAGCTTAACCGTCCGTTCCACGTCGGTTCTTCCTCACTAATTCCTGTTTTGATGACAAGATTTACCATTCCCCGCTCCGAAAAGGTTCGGTAACCAAACTTACCTTCGTCGGTGAGCGATGCAACGACCAATCGATCCCACCGGATTTCTGCATCTTCTGTGGTCCTCTAAAGGTCGTCGGTTGGGTTGTTGTCGTTCGTTTATTGCGGAGGAACAGGTAGGTACTGCTGTGGCTCGGTTTGCAAAATGAAATGATGCAATTGATTTGTTTACCAAACTAGAACCCTGGTGGGTTGCTGCGCTCTTCTTGAGCGGAACGTCTCTTCCGTTGTTCTATGCCTTTCGTATTGAAAATGTAGATTTGTAGAGTGCTGAAACAGTTGTTGGCATAAGACCGATTTCCGTCCCAAACTTCTAAGAAGCGAAGACAGTGCTGTACCAGAACTGAGACATTTCAGAATGCACAACTTACCTTTTGCTTCTTCGTAGATTTGGCTAGATGATAAAGTATAGGACATTGAAGTGATTATTCTCTTTATAAACACCCAGCTTACCGTTCATTGCTACAAAGTTGCTGTTGTTGTTGTCGTTGTTTTCGAATGGTTAAGATTCCCCAGAGCCATTTTCCATTTCTCGAAAAGGAACCGGTTCCCTTGCAGGGCACCATTGCTTCGCCGTCTAGTCCCATTCACCAAAAGGAAAGGATTCGTTCGATTTGCCGTCGTAGGTTTCCGTTCGTAACGAATTCTCTGAACAATTGGTGTGATTTATATGAATGAAGATGAATACCCAACGGTCGATGGTGATTGTTGGCGGTCGGTCGGAAGAGGTATGCAAGCACAGCAGTGTGCTTTCCGTCCGCTCCGCACATCGCACACTCCGTTTAGCTTTTCAGCTATAGCTAAGTTCGGTGCGCCCGTTGACTATGCTGTCTACGCTACACCACTTGAAGCTCTACCTAGTGCTGCTAGAGGTAAGGTACCTATAGGCAAAGAACGTCTCCCAGTTCGTCATCATCATCGTCTTCATCCAGATGAGAGAGCGAGCATGTTGGCTGGTTGGTTCGGTCGGTCCCTTGGTTGTGGGCTTTGCTGAGTGTGGAACTTGTTGCTTTCGAGATAAACGCCCTCGAGGGGACCGGCTGATGGCTGGTTGGTTGGCTGGTTGGGTTGCTATTCACATTGATGGTCATTCAAGTCAATCTGTCTTATAAGTTGAATAGTTTGTGTGTTTGTGTGCACGTCGTCGTCGTCGTTGCCGTTGGAGTCAAAGCAAAGCCGAGCTTAGAATAGCTCCCAGGCGAAACTGTTTGTAAAAGGAAAATAAATAATTTGCACAAATTGAAACGAATGGAAAACGATCCGGCTCCGTTCGAAGCTGGTTTGGATTGGAGTAGTGGAAGGAGAACGAACAAAGGTGAGCTTAGCATAACTCAATTATCTGTTACAGAACTATTGACAAATTCTGCTGGATTATGGCGAATGTTGGAAGTTCCATTTCTAATTTAACAGAATTCAATGTTATTTCAGATTGGTTTTCTAGATTCTTTGCATCGGTTCATGAGCATATGGAGGATTTTTGTCAAAAAAAAAAGATGAGAAAAAATTATTCGTAAAAAAAATAAGTTGACAAATTTTGGTCAAGTTTTATCAGCAAGTTATTACTTTTTTTGTAAACATTTTATGGTCATGTAAGTCTAACGTTTAAAAATGTTAATTATACTAGCCCTCACTGCATGCTTAATTTTGACTTTTCAATGTTCATTCCTCACAGTTTACTTCTCTTTCACTCTTCATCCTCCGCTCTCTTTGATTAGTCACTCTTCATTCCTCACTTTTAACTACCTCATTCCTTTCATCCTTACAATTCACGTCTCAGTCATAACTGCTCACTTTTCACTGTTCACTTCTCACTGCTTTCTCCTAACATCTCTCTTCTCACTTCTCAGTGTTCACTCTTCGCTGCTTACTCACTCTTACTTCTTCATACTTCTTATTGCTCACTTCTTACTTCACATTCTACACTACTTGTAATTCCTCACTTTTTATGCTCATTCCTCACTCTTCACTGCCCAGTTCTCGCTCTGCACTACTTCCTTCATTTTCATTTGTTTAGTAAAACATCACTTTCAAAACAAAACTTAATCACACCGCCACAGATGATCCCAAGCCGTAACATGTCTTTCTCGAGCATCGTCCAGGTCTTATCAGCGTCTTGTATATTGTGCATTTCCGATTATGCGCTTCCGTATTCCACGGCTAACATTGCTGTCTACCGTTAACGACAAGCATCTTGGAATCCCAGTTAAACATATTTGATAAAATCTTGAAATTTGGTCAAGGTTTCAACAGTTCGATGGATTTTTATTTAGAAATTTCTGGAGAGAATTTGTCAGATTTTATTAAAAATTCTTCCATAGGCAGTCCGTCATAGATTTTTTCACAAATTCTTCCACGTGGTTTTCAGAAATGCTCCCAAAAATAATGTAGAAATCCATTTGGAAAATTTCTTCTCAATTAAATTGAGAAATTCCATTCAGGATTTCTTTTGAATTTTATTTTTACCCTTTGGGCCCAGAGACCCCGACGATGAAACCGGACATAACAATTAATGTTAAGGTTAAACTTTCCTTCAGAATTTTTTTTGATGATTTCTTCCAGGAAATCTTCTGCAGATTACACAGCGCAACATTTTTTTTGTCTCAAGAGCAAACTTATGTGTCTCTGAAGGATTTTGGGCCGCTGAATCCAAATCCGGGCTCAGATTTGCTCTAACACGTCACAATTTTGAGCAATACCTCAATTTATAGGCCTATATATGCGATTTTGGGCTTTCTAGACTGCAAGCCATTAAGCAAGGAAATATTTTTTTCAAGCAATCAAAATGTTAATTGGTCAATTAACATCTAAATTAACGACTCATGTAAAATATTTCGTTTTACCTAATCAAATCTGAGAGATTTAAGCATTTTATGTTAGTATGAAAACTTGCATGCAACTTTCGGAGGATGACTTGTATGGGAAACATCGTACCTTACATAAATCGCTTAAAACTATCAAATTAGAATTGGTAAAATGAAATATTTTGCATGAATCGTTAATTTAGATGTTAATTGACCAATTAACATTTTGATTGCTTGAAAGAGCAAATCTGAGCCCGGATTCGGATTCAGCGGCCCGAAATCCTTCGGAGACACATAAGTTTGCTCTTGAGACAGTCAAAAAGTTAATTTTTGTTACGCTGTGTTATTTTATGTTTAGGATTGCTTGAGAGGCTTCACAAAGAATTCTTTTAGAATGTCTTGCATTGCCGCTTCAGCATATCCTCCATAAATTTCTTCACAAATTCTCCCAGAAGTTTGTTTATGAGATTAACCCAGGGATTTCCTTAGATATTCTTCCAGAATTCTTTTGGGAAATCTTTCAGAGATTCGTTCAGATATTATGTATTCCAGGGGTGACCCAGAAAATCTTTATTTTTTTTTTATTTCTGGAAACCAACACGGATTGATTCAAAAAATCCACCAAGGATATATTTTTTGGGCATTGCTTTAGACATTCCTCAAGTGCTTGTTTGAATAATTTTCCAAAGGGGGTTTCCAGAGTTTCTCAAATATTTAACTTAGAAACTTCCACCTTTAGAACTTCCTTCGTATTTTTTTTAATTCTCAAATTTTAATAAATCCATGCTTCAGATATACATTCTGAGAGGCTTTCAGGACAATTTCTAGGCAAGTATGAATTATCAAATTTTCGTGATTTGTGCCAACGTTAGATAACGACATTCACAATACGCGCGACGTGAGTTGAGACATAACACTTATAGCTCTTACAATCGTGTAGTTGCAGCATCCTCTTTTTTGCAACCAATCAGCCATAAAGGCGAAAGCACTTGGAGGTTGTAGCGCCTGCATTCTTGGAGGTTGTAGCCTGCGATTGTGAATGAATGGATGGAATCCTTAAGAATTTCTTCCAGGGACTTGATCAGAACATCTACCAGGAATTTCTTTAGAATTTCTTTTTTTTTCCAAAAATAAATCTTTTTGAGATTTATTCAAAACTTTTCTCCTTTAATATTTTCGGGAATTGCTCCTGCGATTCTCTTAGAAACATTTGCAGAGGTTCGTTCAAAAAATTTTCAAGAGATTTTTTGGGAAATTCAGAAATTATTCCAGAGTTTTCTCTGAAGATTCTCACAGAAATTTATTCAAAAATTCTCCATAGATACATTCTACAGATTTCCCCGATAATTTCTTCTTAGATTCTTTCTGAAATCCCTTCAGGGATTCATTTGGAAAAAAACTTACCGGGATGCTTTAAGAAAGTCGTTCAGGGACTCCTTCAAAAATTCTTCGTTGATTTCCTTCACAAATTCCTGAGATTTCTTTTTCCAAATAATTAAGATTTATCCAGGGTTTCTTCTTAAAAATCGTCTTTGAATTCCTTTATAATTTCCTGCAGAGACAACTTCAGACTCTAGAATTTTCTCCAAAAATATCTCCAAGAAATTCGTTCAAAAGTATTCTATGCATGTATTACTTCCGAAGCTATTGTATTAATTACTTGCGGAAAATCTTCCACTGATTCGTTCAAAAATATCTCCAAGAATTCTTTAATTAAATCTTACAAAGATTACTCCAAATATTCCTTTGATTTTCTTTCAAAAAAAAATCAGATCCCCTCAGAATTCCCCTGTTTTTAAGGATTCTTCTAGAAAATTTTCTATGAAATTCATGAAGTCCTCCAGGGAATTTTAAGAATAATCAGAAAATAAAAAAAATCCTAAAAAATTTCCAACAATTCTCTCCATCAATTCGCTCAGGGATTCTTGTAGAAATTTTATTAAATCCTTGAGAAATTATGTTAGAATTTATCAATTAATTCACCAAGAAAACCTTGAAAGAAGCTTGTGATATACATTCATGCATTCCTTTACAAATTCCTCCAGAGATTCTTTCAGTAAATCTTCAACGGATTTCCCTGAATATTAACGAATTAACGAATTTCTTCATAAAATCTTTCAAAATTCAGAAATTCCCATACAGAGCTTCTTTATGAAATTCATCCATGGATGAAAACATCCAAATCATTCAAAAAGTTCTCCTTCAGAAACTACTTGAAGAAATTTCTTTGGAAAGTCTTAGATACTCTTCCAGGGATTTATTCACAAATTGTTCCGTGAATTCTTTCAGAGATTTTTCCAAGAATTCTACAAGATATTCCTCCTCAGAAATTCTTTCAGCGATTCATTGATGAAAACCTACAGAGATTACTACGGATATTTATAAAATGATTTTTTGTTTGCAAGAGTTCCGTTGTTTCAGGAAGAAATTTTTTAAGGATGTCGTCCACGGAGTCCTCAATAAATTTCTTAAAAGTATCATGAGAGAATTTTTCTGAGGTATTTTTTAGAAGTTCTTCCAGTGTTTTTTTTTTTATGAGCGTAATTTAACTGAAATCGTTCAAATAAGGGCCACGCATTTAAATAATATTATTAGGGTGCAAAAGAGAAGTCATCATTTCCACGGAGGCGTCCCAGTTTAGGGGCACTGGAATTTTAAAACCTTGTGTAACCAGCTCTTATTTTACCAAGACAGCACTGGGTTGGTCAGGCCTGCTTTAAATTACATTTTCTCATATAATAGATAGTTTTTATCGGAATGCATTCTCGCTTATTTTTGAACAGTTCGAAATTTTAAATTTTTTTATTTTCATTTTTAAGGTTCAAGGAAGTTTCATTTAATGTCAGATGTGTTTCAAAGCGTTTCAAGGACACCTGGAACGCCCCTGAAACCCATTGGGTTCCCCTGGAACACTCCTGGAAACCCTCTGAAACGCAATGGAACAATTCTGAAACCGCCTAGCACCCCAAAGAACATCCGTGGAATGCCTTTGGGACCCCCTGAATCCACCTGAACACCCCTGGAAACGTCAGGTTTGAAACTGTTTTAATCTTCCGTAATTCACGCGGTTGGCTACCTCCGTCAGCACCACGCTAATGCTGAGTAAAAAATCGAGATTTTTTGAAACTCCCTAAAATCTCATGGAACGCTCATGAATTCCCGAGACTCCTTGTCACATCCCTGGAACGCCTTTGAAAACCTCTGAAATCCTCTGGAACTTCCTGATATCCCATGGAACGCCCATGAAGTCCCCTGAGACTCCCTGTAACACCCCTGGAACACCTTTGGGGCCCCCTGAAACCCTCTGAACCCCATGGAAAACCCCATGACGTTTCTTGGGGAAAGCTTGGGGGAAGCCAAAACGGGTTCGTTCTTCTCTTCGCCAAATGTTGAATTAGCTGAGGTTAAATACACAGAAATAAAACCATAAAAAGTCTTCGTCCCTTCACCCATCGTTCGATGGCGCCAGCCGTTTGCAATCCCCAAGAAACGTCAAAAACTGAATCGGTGCCCGCCGCCACCATTACCGCTCGCGCATAAGTGAATAGTGCACGGTCAGCTATAGTATATAAATTATGATACCCGAGGGGGTTTCGGCGTTTTTAAAAAACTACGACTGCGCCACTTCAGTTTCAGCTGAAGACTCTCTCTTCTGTATTGTGCGAATCAGTTTTTATAAACTTACACTTCCCGATCGATCATGATTATTCCTGATCTAACCTAACTGAACTTGAACTTGAAAAATATGGTGCGCCACAGCTATGACGATGATTCTACGTCGTATGATGTGCGTGCGGGTGGATGTTTATGTTTGGTGCGATTCGGCTGCAATGGTGCTCCGGCGAATGAATGTTTATGTTGACTCATGATGATTGCGTCTCAGGCTTGGATAGCGAAAGTGGCTTATTGACGAATATCGGCATGATCGGTGGTAACGGTTTAATTGTGGTCAGTGGAAACGGGTTGCTCGTAACTACTCCCCTCCGTGAAGTCGAGACGTCCCGGGTCGACAAAAGTGTTGATTGTATTCTTGGGGATGATGAAATCTCTCGCAATTCTGATGACTCATCTTTAGCTTGGTTGTTTGATACTTCTTCTAAAAATGGTTTTCTGCGGAAATTGATGTTGACGTTTTTGGTTTTGACCTTGTACAAAATGATAAAGGTTATAATTCCCAGAATGCTGAATACCGATAAACTTATTGAGGAATAATGGTGAATTTGATGACTTGTCGATAGGGTTTCCAAATGGTTTCGGTTTTGTATTTGCAGATCTTCAATTGAACTTTCTATAATCTGCTTTTCGATATGTAAACCATCTAATGGTACTATCAACGGCATCTCTTTTTTGAATATTTCGGTATTTTCAAATTTTGTACTGTCTAAAATTATACTGCAATTGCGAAATTCTATTAAATACGAGCCAGTTAGGTTTCTGTTTGTTATTTCGCAATTTGACCTTATATTTACGGGAGATTTCGATTTGTCAATAATATGATTATTAGTTATTTGTTTAAATCCTTTTTGTTGATTGTACATTTTAAAAGTGCATTTACCGGTCATACCTCGAAGTAAGTGTGTAAAACAGGTGTCATTGCTTAAATCCAATAAATCCTTCTGATTGCATATGCGATATTCTTCTATGTTTCGGCATTCCTTCGTAATAAAATATGTCTCGTTGTTGCTGATCATAGCTGTGCTGGCGGGCAAATTTAAAATCTTATTTTCGATTGGCAAAGCTTCTAAAATCAACCGACTGTAAGTATGATTCTTCAAAGATGGAATTTTAACTACAAAAACAAGTTTTGTCATATTGTGAAAAGCTGATATTTCTAAGAAATCATATACCTGTTCAAAATTATGAATTACAATTCCTTTTTCTTCTAATCTATCGATCGAGAATGACAATTCATCGGGATGCAAGATATGTTTCGAAATAATGTTTAACTTTGCTAAATGAATAGATTTAGAGATATCTTTAAAATGAGAGATAAGATGATCCAATTGAATATATTGAACATTAATAATGCTTTCCAATATTTTAATTTGCTTCTGTAGGCTTCCTGATTGATTATTATTTATAGCGTTCATTATGAGTGATTGCTGATTATTTATCTGTTTAATCAATCTATTGATTCTATCTTGCATATCATAATTTATTTTTCTTTGCTCATTATTTTCTCTGATTAATTGATTACTTTTTGTTGTAAGATCATCTAAATCTCGTGAAATATCGATATAGTCCTGATGGTCCATATTTCCAGTTAAAAATTTGATTCCTGTACCTACAAAATCCATTAATCTCGTTTTTGTCTAGTTTTCATTTGTAGTCCAAAATAGAGGTTTTTGAGATTGAAGAGCTTTGTAGATAAAACATCGTTCAATTCTGTAAAATTTCCATAATTTCTTAATTCCTTGGTTATTAATTTCAACTTTGTGAAAGTGGGTTCGTATAAATCAAAATCAATAGTATGGTAAATTCTATGTTCACCGACTTTCATAAAGCTTTCTCCTGCTGTCAATGCCAATAATCCTGGGTTTTGATTAAGGTCCATGATTTGAATAGTACAATGAATGGGTTGTATCATATAACTAGTAGATATCAAAAACAAGAGAAGTACTGTTGTTTCCATGATGAGATCTAAAACGAGAAAGAAAAAATAATTTGAAATTTATTTTCTGATACGACGCATTTTAGTTTTATGGAGTTTTCTGTTTTTATCATCCTTGTAAGTTTGATTTCTATCCGAGGTTACTTTGACTTTTTCAAACCATTCTTTGGTTTTAGCTTTAATTCCTTGTCGTCTATTAAATGCTTGTTGATCTGGTTCTAAAGCTGGTGGATCTTCTCTTTTAGCGTTCCGGTTTTTATGCTGTTCCTGTTGAGTAGAAGTTATTTTAGTAATGGTTTCATCATAAATTTTATCTCGGTATTCTATGAGTTGTGCACGATCGAGTGGTCTTTCTTCACCATCTTTTATTCCGTAAAATACTTCTCGTGGTTTTAATTTTGTTGAGGTGTGAATTGCGTTATTGTATAAACTACATGCAATTAGAAACATTTCTTTACTGGAGAGGTTTTCATATTTATGTTTGTTGCATCGGTAAATTTCACTTAAGGTAGAATGGAACCGCTCAACAATTCCGTTCACTTCACTGTAATTAGTTGGTGTAAAATATTGTTGTATGTTGAGGTTATTTAACAAATCACGAATTTCAATTGATTTAAACGCTGGTTCATTGTCTGAGACAATTAACTTTGGTGATCCAAATTGTGAAATGAATTTTATCAAACCTTTTCGAATGTCTATTGTAGTTCTTGATTTGATAGGAATTAAAAATCCGAATCGTGACAATTTGTCTACAATTGAGAGAAATAAGTTTGGTTGTGATATGAAAACATCTATGTGAATAATGTCAAGAGGCTGTTTTGGTATTGGGGTTTCACCTAGTTTGATTTTATATGGTTTTCGTTCGTATTTCATCTTATTGCAAATTTCACAAAGGATAATGTATTTTCGTATTTTATTTTTCATTTTGGGGAAGAAAAATCTATTCCGTATTTCACAGAGATTTTCTAAAATACCACGATGTGAAGTCTCGTGAGTGTTTTCAATAAGAGTATCTTGTTCAACTTCAGTTCGAACGTCAATACGCATCGTTTGAGATATCTTTACTTTGAAAGTGCGACATCTGCTGAAATAGTTTTTGTAAACAAATTGAATGATATTGATAACATTTTCAGGACAAAGAATACAGTTAGTACGTCTTGTATCCATGTATTCCTTGAATATTTTAATTATGAAAGGTACTCCAAAAATAAATTTAGTGATAGTTCGTCTATAAACTCTTGGAAAAACTTCTTCATAAATATTGCTTTCTTCATTTCCAATCTTCAAAATAATTTGATTACTGAAATAATTAATCGGAATTTCAGTGCATGGTATAAGTTCTGAATCATCTGTGTCTGCTGAATGCATAGTGTCATTACTAGACGATGTTTCATCTTCATTAATGTTCACTTCTTGGAATATTCTTGATAAACTGTCGGCTACAACATTTTGTTTGCCTGATTTATATCGAATTTCATAGTCAAATTCTGACAAAGTTAAGCGCCAGTGAATTAATCTTTGGTTTGGTTCTTTCAAATTTAAACTGTATGTTAAAGGTTTGTGATCTGTGTATAAAATGAATTTTCTTCCGTACAAATATGGACGAAAATGTTTGGAAGCCCATACAATAGCTAAGAGTTCCTTTTCTATTGTTATTGTAGAATAATTTTCTTCGGTTTTATTTAAAGTACGTGATGCAAAGGCTATTGGCTTATCTTTTCCCAATGGTCCTTGTGAGAGTACTGCGCCTATGGCAAAATTTGATGCATCAGTAGTGAGAATGAATGATTTATCAAAATCTGGATATTGCAAAATATCACTGCTTGTCAAAATTGATTTACACTTTTGAAATGCTTTCACGAAATCTTCTGAATGAATTATAGTTTCACCTTTTCGAAATGAATTTGTCAAAGGTTTTGCAATTTTTGCAAAATCTTTTATAAATTTTCTATAGTATCCTAAAATTCCTAGGAAACCTCTAAGTTCCCGTTCATTTTTAGGTAAAGGCCAATTCTTAATAATTGAAATCTTTTCAGGGTTAGGTTTTACACCATCTGTAGATACGATGTGTCCTAAGAAAGCAACTTCTTTGCGTAAAAACTCGCATTTGTCTAATTGTACTTTCATGTTGTATTTAGACAATGTATTAAATATTTTCCGTAAGTTATCAAGGTGTTCTTGTAGGCTTGTGGAAAACGCAATAATGTCATCCATATAAATAAAACATCTTACGCCAATATGTTCACGTAAAATATTATCCATTACTCTTTGAAATGTAGACGGTGCATTTTTGAGTCCAAAAGGCATTCTCAAAAATTCATAGTGTCCATTTTCAACGTTAAAAGCTGTTTTAGGAATGTCTGATTCTTCAACTTCAATTTGATGAAATCCAGACGCCAAGTCTAATGTGGTAAAATAATTACATCTTCCAAGCTTATCCAAAATATCGGTAATATTTGGGATAGGATATCTATCATCAATAGTCTTATCGTTCAATTTACGATAGTCAATTACTAATCTCCATTTCTTCAGTCCAGATGCGTCCATTTTCTTAGCAACAATCCAAACTGGTGATGTCCAAGGACTTATAGAATGTCTAATAATTCCTTGTTCTAACATTTCATTAATTTGCTTCTGTACCTCATCTTAATGACAGAAGGGGTACCGATACGATTTGCAATAAATTGGCATTTCATCCTTTGTTTTAATGCTGTGTTTGATAGCATTTGTAAATGTTAAACTTTCTCCGGGTAAGTAAAATACATCTTGGTTGTCTACAATTAATTTTAAAAGTTTTGGTTTCTCTTCAGAGTTTAGGTGATCCAATCGCAATTGATTAAATAACTGTCGATTGATTGATCTAACTGGATGTGGGTAAGATTGTGATTCAAAATTATTAAACTCAGAGATAAATGGTTTAAAAATTTCAATTTGAATTGGGTTATTCCGATGATTGGTTATTGCAAGAAAAGCATGATTGTTTTCTGCTTTGTATAAACCTGCGTGTACAAAAATTGAATCATGAATTTCAGTATCATGGGAAACAAAGAAATCACCTTTTTCAAAATTAACAGGGAAATGGATAAATTTTGTCTCATTTGCATTAAGTTGTACCTGTGTAGAACATGGATATTTACGTAGCATTTTAATATTTCCAGAGGGAAGTTGTAGTTCATTTGTACTTGTTATGATATTTGCTTTCAAGTCTTGCAAAGCTTCATAACCGATTAGTCCGTCAAAAAATGGATGAAAATCAAAAACATAAAATTGCAACTTTTGGGTATTTGGAATTTTTAAAATGGATTGAAATGTACAGACTGATTAATTGTGTGAACTCCATTAATATTATGAACTGTTAATGGATCTGTAAATTTAGCTTGATTAACATGTTTGGGGCTAATGTAATTTTTATTGGCTCCAGTATCTATTAAAAAATTGAGTGGACCTTTAGTAGTGTCAACTTCAATATAGGGAATAAAATTATTCATGTTGGGTGCCCGTCTTCCGTTCGCTCGCGAAAATTTATGTCATCAACTTGAACATTGTTATTTTCACATTCTTTAATTGCTGGTAGAGTTACTTTCGGCAAATTTGTTGTATTGTTTTGAACTTGAGGTTGATTTGGATCTTCATCAAAATATTCTGAATAGTCTAAGTATTCTGGATATTCTGAGTATTGTGGATATGGTGAATATTCTGTGTATTCAGGATAATAATACGGTTCACTGTAATCGGGATAATCAAAACATTCATCAAACTCTTCTACCTGATAATGTGGACGATTCATGTAATTTACCTGTTTGCTGAGAGAAGGGTCTACTTCCATTGGTGTCGGCTTTGGTTGTGGTTTTGGGAAATTTCGTTGGAATGTGTTTGGCATAAACGGATTTCTTTGGTAATGGAATGGTCTTTGGAATTGATTTTGTTGGAATGGTCTAAATTGAAATGGTCTTTGAGGCGTATTAAATTGGAATGGACGTGGTCCATTATTAAATTGAGGTCGAGGTGTTGATTGAAATTGGAAAGGTCTTTGATATTGTGGAGGTTTCTGAAAATTGAATGGTCTTGGTGGTGGAAATTGGAAAGATTTTTGTATTGGTTTTGGTGGTAACGAAATTGGATTCGAAATTTTTGATGCTGATTGGAATGGATTTTTCACATAATTGTAATTATCCTCTTCAAGGCAAAGTCTGAGTGCTTCCTTAAGTGTTTTGGGTGCTTGAGCTCTAATAATTGGTCCAAGAGGCTCTTTAAGTCCCGACAAGAAAACTTTTAAACCTAGATCTTGATAAAACTGTTTCTTCGCAGCTATTATAACACTTACCTTTTCGTTTACCTGTAACAAATTGATTAGTAATGAAATAGAATGTGATACGTCTCTATAAAAATCTTGAACTGAATCCCCTTGCTTCAATTTAAACAAGTCTCTAGTAAGAGAAATTTCATCCCTTTTATCACTGAAATGAGTAATCAAGGTATTTTTAATATCATCCCAGTTAGTCTCAGTACCATATAATTCAAGCGCGGCATCCGCATCATGCGTAATTTTAGATCGAATAGCATGCATCCAAACATCAAATGCAGGTGTTCCTTTAGCACGCTCCAATGTTGGCATTAACTTGTCAATGGATTTTATAAATGAATGCAATTTAACAGGATCTCCAGTAAAGCATGGAAAATCCCTCAAAATTTGTGGAGTCTGCAAGCTTTTCAAAATAGATTCCACATCACTGAAATTATTCAAAGTAGCAGCTCTCAAATTTGCAATTTGTTGGTCTTTTTGATTAATTTGCAATAAAGCATTATCAAGTTGATTCTGCATATCTTGTCCAGCGGCTAATTGATGCTGTAGTTCAATTACCTGACGATTTTGTTCAACCATGTCTGCAGCGGCTTGTTCCAGTTGTGCTTGTAGCGCTTCATTTTCTGCGGCCAATAAATCACGGTTTCCATCGTACCTGGCCATCGTTGTCACTTACTAAAAATATCTAAACACACTTAAAAATACACTTATGGATTAATAGATTAATTTTAATTATTAACTTTTGCGCTTTTAAAAATTTTTGATTCACTTTTTATTTGGTTTCACTTTTATTAATTGTTTCACTTTAAAAAAAAAAATCAATAATAATTCTTTGTTAAATTTTCTTCAATAATAATTTTTGATAAATTCTTCAATCATATTTTTCTTTTTCTCTTAAAATTACACTTAACTTACCACAATCCTTTTCGGTCCTCACTTCGGTGTTCGTCCGTCGCGTTTCCGTCCTGGCTGTGGGTTCCCGTTGCACTTCGGTATGCGTCCGTTGTGTGTCCGGTGTTTTGCCGTGGTCTTCGGTTCCCGCCGTGTCCAGGTGAAATGAAGTTTTCTTCTAATCGACGATATGCACTCGCTGATGGGAATTGTCCCGAAAAAACTCACTAATCACTGATCACTGCAAGCGGTATCCTACCAACACTGCGACAATTATGATACCCGAGGGGGTTTCAGCGTTTTTAAAAAACTACGACTGCGCCACTTCAGTTTCAGCTGAAGACTCTCTCTTCTGTATTGTGCGAATCAGTTTTTATAAACTTACACTTCCCGATCGATCATGATTATTCCTGATCTAACCTAACTGAACTTGAACTTGAAAAATATGGTGCGCCACAGCTATGACGATGATTCTACGTCGTATGATGTGCGTGCGGGTGGATGTTTATGTTTGGTGCGATTCGGCTGCAATGGTGCTCCGGCGAATGAATGTTTATGTTGACTCATGATGATTGCGTCTCAGGCTTGGATAGCGAAAGTGGCTTATTGACGAATATCGGCATGATCGGTGGTAACGGTTTAATTGTGGTCAGTGGAAACGGGTTGCTCGTAACTTATATACTTCATCACTATTGTTTATGTCACACTTTCATTAGGCATCCAATATCCAATTATTGAACACTGCCATAACCTAAACTGTGACATGACTGACAGTTTTTTTTTGTTCTATACACCTAAACATCCATTTCAAGGGGTTTCAGAAGCGTTTCAGGGATATTCCAGGGGTTTTCAGGGGATTTTAGAAGCAGAGATGTCAGATTATTTTATCAAAAATCTGTATCAATACAGATTTTTCTGTATCGCCGTTTTTGAGGATATAGCAGACACCGACAGTCCTAGATTTCAATAGAAGAGTCTTTCCACGGACCATCACGAATCCATTTTAATCGATGTTTTTTAATCTACTTGATATTTTTGTATACTATTCCTTTTTATGTGAGAAACCATTTTTTCATATCAAAAGTTCATGTTTTGTCTCGACTAACTTTCAATTAGGGCCTATGAATAAATGGAACACAAGCAAATAAAAAAATTATAACACGGAAACGGCTTGTTCGATCGGAAAGGTGTCTTCAGCAAAGTTGTAGAATAATATATTGCGGCTCTCAGAAAAATACACATGGAAAAATTTATTTAGTTTCTCTTCTAAAAAAACTGAATTTTGTTACTAAAAATCAAATATCTCAAAAAGTTATTTTTTTACCTTCGTGTTTTTTTGTGAGAATGAAGATCATTCTGTTAGCTATCGTCTCTAAAATTTTTATAGTGGTAAAAAATGTACGAAAAAGTTATAACACTTTGATCATTTTTGGTTGCGTGTTTTTTTTTAGAGTGCATGACGAATTTCCCGCAAACTAGATTTTGGGGTAGGCAGCACCCTATCAGATTTCAATGGAATTGTGTAGGTATGAAGACTATGTACTTTAAAACAACGTTGCATACTTTATTGTTTTTTTTTAATTTATCTACACTAATATTTGAAAAGGGCTTAAGTTTTTGACCATTTTTTTATATCAATGTAACTTAAAAATAACATGACCTACAAAAAAGTGTGGTATGTGTGACTTTAAAGAATTTGTGTGAATTTTCAAGTAAAAAATTGAAATATTGAAAAAAAACGATCACGCTAAAAAAAGTTAAAAAATAAATTGAAGTCAATACATGCCCATTTGCGAAATTAAATTAATCCTATTTCTTAGAACCAAACGCCACACCAACCGTTTAGAATAGAATTCAAAATGGATCAAAGTAATTAAATTGCTTTTATCCAATTCAAAGAATATAATTCAGGATTCTCTTTTGAACCAGAACACCAGATCTGTTACACAGAAATTCAGAATATCAACCAGAAGTCGAATTTCAACTTAAAAGTTTCCTTATTCATAGGAGATTAAAATAAATACTTTGCATTAGATAGATTTGTGAATCAAACATATGGAGCTATGTTTAATTAAATATATGAAAATATATTTTGATGATGAAATCGTGTTTATCAAAAACTTGGCAGCTAAAAGCATCCATTCAAATATTCATTACATGTGCGATACAGCCACGGTAAAAAAAGTTTGAAAGGGTGCCAAACACGCAATTACGGAAAATATTTAATTTAATACAGAAATATGTGACTAATTGACTGTAAAACATGTAACTCATCATTCAATAATCCTTTAGCCAGATGATGGTCAAATAATACAAATTGTTTTAAGTTTAAAGTAATAATTTTAAACAAATGAAAATGACCCTCACGTCGATCAGTTTCACCCCACTGATCAATTTCACCCGAAATCACGGTACCTCAAAAATGCTTTTCTTCAAAAGTGCCCATCTTGCGATATATGGCAAAATTTTCAATAATAACAAAAATGTCATGTTTTGCAAATTGAAATAATTTTTCTTATTTGCATGTTTTTGACTTTTAAAGCTTATTGACATTTTTCAATGTTATAAAAGTTCACATGATTATCTAAAAGTCACCCATACATAACTTTGTTGTAGGTAAAGTCATTTTTAAGTTATATTGAGTAAAAAACGGTCAAATACTTTGGCCCTTTTCAAATATTAGTCTAGATAATAAAAAAAACAACGTATGCAATCTTGCTTTAAAATATATAGTCTTTAAACCTAAGAAATTCCATCGGATTCTGAGACAGTTTTGCCAAACCCCTACGGCGAGTTTGCGTGAATTCGTCATACACTCTAAAACACACAACCGAAAATGTTTAAAGTGCCATAACTTTTTTTGTATATTTTTTACCATTATGAAATTTCTACAGATGGTAGCTAACAGAATGAACTTTATTCTCACAAAATATCACGAAGGTAAAAAAATAACTTTTTGAGATATTTAATTTTTAGTAACAAAATTCAGTTTTTCCGGAAGAAAAACTAAATAAATTTTTCAATGTGTATTTTTCTGAGAGCCACTATTTATTAATCTACAACTTTGCCGAAGACAATTTTCCGATCAAACAAGCAGTTTCAGAGATATGATTTTTCATTCGCATGTGTTCCATTTTTTCATAGGCCCTATTTGAAAGTTAGTCGAGACTCCATAAAAAGTTTTATTATGAAAAAATGGTTATTTATGTTGATTAGAACAGCTGTGCAAAATTATATGCAAATCAAAAATGCAAAATTAAAAAAAGTAGATTTTTTTCGTGCTGCTTCGTGGAAAGCCTCAGAAACTAACAAAAATGCACTATATGTTGACGGTTTTCAATTTTTACTGCTTATTTGTTTTACTAAAACATGTGTAGAAATGTACGAATTTTCACAAAGTCTTTGAAGTTTAAGAAGCAATTTATGAAGTGTTCATTAAATTTATTGAAAATAACTTCAAACTGTATGCTTTCTGGAGAAGTCTGTTTCAAATTTGAAACTTCTGTATTTTTCTGTACTCTGTATCTTGTATGTATAGAAGATCAAAAATCGGTATAATACCGAAAAATCTGTATACCTGGCATCTCTGTTTAGAAGCGTTCGATGCCGCCATTTCCGCTCGCGGATAGGTGGATACAAAAAGCACGGGATAAACCACAATAGATCAAATATTGGTCACAGGGGTTGTTCCAGCAGCACTGCACGAGTGCCGGTTGCCACAAAGTAACTATGACCGATGAGGCAATTTTAAGTGTCAGACAATAGTCTATTTTACGAAACGACAACAGTGTTGATATTGATATTAACACTCACGAGCTTGGGCACAACCTCCTGTGAAATTTTCATTCATGAAATGAGCGATCAGCTGATCCGAAACGTCTCGTAAAATGGCTCATTGTAAGTGACAGGACAGAAAATGACATATGACTAGGGCACTGCACTGTTTTGATTTTGTATGGGATTTAGATTTTGACGTTTCTTGGCCTTGCTGTTTACAAAATTACTTTAAGAGTGAAATACAGGGGATACTCAAAATAACTTGGACAGGTAAAATTTTCACTTTTCATAAAATGTTCAACTCGCTGTAACTTTTCGAAAAGGGCATCAAACATTCTCAAATTTTTACTGTAAGTTCATCAACTAGTAGTGTATCAGTGGTCAAAATTTGGAAAAGGGGGGGGGGGCTATTCTACACGAAGTTATAAATGTTTTAGAAAAAGGTATAATTATCCGATAGCCAACTTTGAGCTGTTATATCTCCGGATTCAATGAACCTAATGCAATGAAATTTTGATTACTTATGACTTATATAATGAGCTATTAAAAACTTCTGACTAAACTTAAAATTCTTTACACAAAAGAAAATTATAACGATCAGATAATTTTTCTAATATAACACCAATTTATCCGAAACTTCATCATCGTTTCAAAATTCGAGATAGTAATTATATTTCATTTAAATTCCCTCTAATTGACTTGAATATATTTATGTTTCAAATGAGAGCAACCCAATAGCTGACATTAAATTGAAAAGGTAATGGGATGCATATGAAAAACAGATGAATTTACCAAAAAACATAGAACAAATGAAATCGCTATAACTTTTTTTCTTATTATCAATTTCAAATTAAGTCAACTGTTTTTCAAAATTCATTATATTAGTCATAATTATTAAAAATTTCATTGCATTCGGTTCATTGAATCCGGAGATATAGCAGCTCAAAGTTGGCTATCAGATAATAATACCTTTTTCTATAATCTTTCTGACTTCGTGTAGAATAGCCCGATCTTTTCCAAATTTGAACCACTGATCCACAACTAGTTTATGAAGTTACAGTAAAAATTTGAGAATGTTTGATGCATTTTTCGAAAAGTTACAGCGAGTTGAACATTTTATGAAAAGGGAAAATTTTACCTGTCCCAGTTATTTTGAGTATCCCCTATAGAAGGTGAGAACTTCGTGCAGTGCCCTATTGACAGGAGTGAAAGGGAAAGAAAGACGTCAACAAAATTGTAAATAAAAACAAATAGAAGAAGAAGAAGAAAAAAAGTTCGATTCAAACAAATTGTTTGAATATTGATCCGAACATAATCAATCATTTTAAATCGGATTCTTCAGAATGGCTTCCTTACCCTTCCAGATCGGGCAATGTTTATTCTACGCGATGTCGGAGTCGATGTCTGAGGACGTGTACAAAGTTCAATGTTGGAAGTGTAAACACTGGGCACACTTAAAATACACAAAAATAAAAACAAAAAAAAAAACTGGGCACACTTTTCTTGCGCTGGTGTTGACGAAGAGGTTGTCAATAGTGATTGGCGGTTCCAACAGTGCATCCACAGTAGTGAACAGCAACTCAAAGTTCCGAACGCAACGGGCATGAAAATGAGCTCGAAGTGCTTCTAAAGAAGCAATGGAGGGTCCGAACAGGGAGTTCGTTTGAGGTTGATCCAATGGATCACCAAAATAACTAAAACGACCGCTATGAAATGAACAGATAGCGCCACCGTAGCCTTGTGTGTTTGACGTAACTCGACTGCTGTCACTGTGTTACCGTTCATATACGGTGGCTCCTTTGTTTTGATGCGGAGAGTAGGGGTAGGCGGGGCAATATGGACACCCTAAGGATTTTGCCAACTTTACCTGGCAAGATGTCAAAAAAGTTTAGTTTTTTGATACATGTATCCTTTTAAAGTCTATTTAGCATCTATTGCATAAGAATGCTCACGAAGAAAAATGATTTATCCACTTCAAAAAATGTTTTGAAAAATGATAGTTTTTCATGACTGTCTTCAAGCATACGGGGCAGAATGGACACCCCCATGGGGCAATATGGACACCAAGGTATTTAAAAAGAAGGTAATCCAATATGCCAAACTGCTCAGTCCACCATATTGGAATAGTATAAAGACAGCTGGCTAGTTTGTTTTGGTAAAATAAACAAGCATGCCATGAAATTTCAAACTACATTTTCCCCTCCACTTTATTTTCTTGCCTCCTGTCATCATCCAAAGAGTGTGTGGATGTGTAATAAGGGCCGTAATTAAATGATTTTCAACCTCAAATTATACAACCATGATTATGGAATGGACGAAATTATTAAAGGGCTATTCCCATCACATCGGGCCGGGACCGTGTCCCGGTCATCGATTACTTACATGCGATTACTATAGCGTGTTTCACATCACACTGTGCCGGGGCTCGGTCGGGTCCCGGCCGGGCTAATGAGAAGCACGCCATAGATAGCGTTAGAAAGAAATCGATGACCGGGGTACGGCTGGGGCCCGGCACGGTTCCGTCAGTTCAAAAACCGCACGGATAGATTCTGCAGCATTAGATCCTTTGATTCTTCGGCGAATCCAGCCGTCACCGCGTCCGCAAACGGAAACTAAGCTCCGGTATTTTTCGATGGCACTTGGGAATCGGTGGATAACTACGGCGTGATGCTTCTTATTTGAAGTCGTGTTATCACAACCCTCCACCGCACACAACGAAGGTACATGGTAAAAATAAACAATGAAAAAAACATCCCTATAGAAACGAGTTGAGGGGAAATCACGTAAACAAACCAGCTAGCTCGCTGGCTCGCCAGCTGTCACCTTCTTGCCCCCGCTGATTACCTCACCCCGCATCCTGTGATTGCCGATATTCTTGTAACTTCCTTAAAAATACCTTGATGGACACCATGAGACTTTTACGAATTTCGTACATTATTTACACCTATAAAGTCATTTCATTATAAAACAACTATTATGGATGAATAATACGCCGAAGTAGTTCATTTTTGTTCAGTTAATTTAAATTCAGGCTGTTTTGGATAAAGCTTCGTTTTTGTCGGCATGTACAGCTGTGCCTAGACCAACTATTTTCCACTTCTATCGTTTTTTGACCATTTTATTTCACCCTATGTCTACTATAGTGAACATTTAACCGAAAATATACTGAAATCGAAGAATTGGTTGGTTGGTTTGTGATTTAGGTTACATTTTTCCCTTGCCGCTTCTTCCAAAAAGGTGAGTGTCCATTTTGCAAAAAAGTTCGCATATTTCAAAATATTGAGGGTGTCCATTCTGCCCCGGGTGTCCATAATGCCCCGCCTACCCCTAGCGGAAAAGTCGGCTTCAATGGTCCATTGAGAAGCAGTTGGAAGAGGAGCAACTCACCTAGAAGAAGGCCTTCGCGAAGCAGATGGCGGAGCGAAAGAAGCTACTTGCTCGGTAGAAAAAGCAGCTTAATGGGTAGTACGCTGATCGCAAGAAATTTCTTGGAGCGGATCTGGTGTGATGGTTAGAACACTTGACTATCACGCCGAGGACCTGGGATCGAATCCCACTCCCGACAAACTCGCAAAATGTGAGTTCTTCCTTCGGAAGGGAAGTAAAGCGTGGGTCCCGAGATGAACTAGCCCAGGGCTAAAAATCTCGTTAATACAGTTAAAAAAAAAAAAAAAAAAAAAAAAAAAAAAAAAAAAAAAAAAAAAAAATTTCTTGGCCTATCTCGATGCGTGGAAAATTCAGGCAAGGAATCGCTCAAGAAATAATAAAGCGTCGCTTTATTCCGGATCCTAGTACGGAGCTGAAACGAAACGTCAAATCAAATGGGGCTTGCTGTGTTAAATTTCTTGACCATATTCCGATCACGGAAAAATAATGCACTGAACGAAAATTACTTGAGCGATTCCGTTTGAAGTGCATACCTCCCATAAGCAAGAACAGAAGAAGCGGGAGTAGGAACTCGAGGAACTCACGAAAAGGAGAAACTGCAGTTTTAGCATGAGGAGAAGTTGCTAGATAGAAAACTGGCTGCAAAGCTAGAGTTTGAAAATAAGCGGAAAGCGATCGCAGTTTACGAGCAGGGTCAACCGAGCCAACGCTGAAGTACTGTTGATGAAGCTTCGAAGGACCAACCGGAGAAGAGAGTGGGGAAGTGGCTGGACGAACAGGTAGCGGCTATCGACGAGCCGTCGATTACGGATTTTTGGGGAGCTTATCCAAAAGGAGAGGACCCACGATATGCTCGAAGCCTAATTCAATATTGAAAGTGCCGGTGATTACTAAATTCGAAGCTGGCACAAGTGAAGACAGCGACAGTGATGGCGACAGCAGCAGCGACGAGTCGTTCAATGACGTTAGTGCGGAGAGTATCCGGCGTTACAGTTTGTGGAGGGGCAGAGTCGCATCCTCCGCTGCTGCACCGGGTGGGAGAATCAATGTCAAAGTCGGACTGTACGGTGATCTTCCGAATGATATCGGTAACGCTCTACGTCGGCAAGCACAGTATGATACATACCGTCGCGTTTCTGGACGAAGGTTCGTTGGCGATGCTGGTGGATGCCGCGGTGACGAAACGGGTGAAGCCTAAAGGGACACTCGAGCCGCTGATAGTCACGTGGCCCGGCAACATCAACCGGTTTGAGAACGAGTCTCGGAGCGTAGAGATTGCTATGTCGGCGAAGGAAAAGTATCTCGCTGTTCAATACGCGAACGGTATCTGAGTTGCAGTTGCCCAGACAGAATGATCGATGCAGGAGTGGTGAAGCGGTACACTCATATAGCGGGGGTGCCGGCAAAGGGTTTTCCGTCCTGTGTGCCAACGATTTTCATCAGGCTAGACAACCTACATCTACTCGTGCCGTTGGAACCACGTGCCGGAAATCCGAATGAGCCGATCGCCGTGAGCTCTAAAATGGGTTGGACGATTTACGGCTCCGAAAAGCGGATACCTACGGTGCAGACTGACCTGAATCTTCATTTCGTCACACCGGTGAGCAACCAGTAGCTCCATGAGCTAATGCGGGAGCAGTACGTGCTAGGAAGTGTCGCCGAATGCATCGCCGTACCACAGCCAGGTACGGGTCAACGGGTCTTCTGTGGCAAAACGACGATAACCGATTTTCCTATGATACCCCACCGGGGCAAAAGCCCTCTTCATTTTTTAGTGATTTTAGAATTTTTTGCATGCGTAATTGATTACAAATCTTAAAAATTAAGGAATAATTGCCATTTAGGTCATCTATTTTTCGATTGGTACAGAAAAGCAATACAAATTTCAAAAAGTCTGAAAATGAGGGTTCTGATATAATATTCAGCCTCTCTAAAGCTGGCTTTATTGGGAATTAAGTTTGTTCTGTTGCCTTATGCTATTTTGCAACAGAACAGAAAGATTTTTTTTTCTTCTACCGTTAAACAGTTGTTGAAAGACCCTTCTATGCTTATGGTGGAATTACCCCTGGGGCAGTTTTCATTCGCATGCAACATTTCATTGACTTCAAGAATAATGATTTGCAGTGGATAATAGGTGGAATAAGGCGCTAGTTCAAGAGATATTGCTGCTTCTGCTTAAGGGGGGCATTAAGGTGGCCCACACTTATATGAAAGACAAAAATTTCGAAAAATGCCAAGTCTTACCTCCTAAATCAGTTCTTTTGGACTCCCAGAAGCTACGTTCAAATTTTGAGCAAAATCGGTTGAGCCTAAGAGGGCGCTCAAAACGCTTGAAGTTTGTATGGGAAAACTTGGCAAAATGTATGCAGAAATTTTAAGTTTTCGAATTTTGCCGCTAGGTGGCGCTGTAAGCGTTTAATAATCAAACCCTTTGGTATTATTGTAGGTGACTATATGCCAAACAACTTTGTCGAAGACCGCAAAGTGATCCAACGTCTGTGAAAAAAGTTATACCCTAGGTAAAATGAGGATCAACTTTATTGTTGTTTTTCCAATACATGTAAAGGAATAATATCAATAATGAAATCTCAATACTTTGCCTCACTTTGCCTAGGGTATAACTTTTTTCACAGCCGTCGGATCACTTCGCGCTCTTCGAAAAAGTTGTTTGGCATATAGTCACCTACAATAATACCAAAGGGTTTGATTATTGAACGCTTACACCGCCACCTAGCGGCAAAATTCGAAAACTTTAAATTTCTGCATACATTTGGCCAAGTTTTCCCATACAAACTTCAAGCGTTTTGAGCGCCCCCTTAGGCTCAACCGATTTCAATGTTGCTGAACACTGATGAAACATGCGAAGGGCGATGAATATTGCTTCGCCATGTACATGTGAACTGCGAGTGAACAGGTTTGCCAATGCTTGAGCTTTGTTCGTCATCAACAAAGCGTCGTCGTCGCTCGTTACGACTGAAAAAAAAACTTCATCGTCCGAAGACATGATTACTTCGATGCATCATGCGTGCTCTTCGCGAAGATCAGAAAACCATTCGCACGAGCAGCTTCGTGAACGGCACCCGCTGCACGGCATTCTAGCTAACATGGTACCCTGGTACCTGCTAAATAAAAATGGTCATATTTTTGCCATTTTATGGCCGATTCTAGCAATCTTGGGCTAATTCGATTAAAAAAAATACCTTCTACTGAGAGGGGGAGCCGGAGCGGTCACCGAGGATTGCGGAAAATCCGGATTTCGGCGTAGAATTTTAATGTCTGATGCCACAATAAACCAGGTCTTTCCCAACCACATTAGCCGCAACGCAACTGTCAAAATGCATTCGCAACGAAGAGGACGATTGAAGGAGTGAGCACCATGAACGAATGGAAGTCGCATGTGGTCTGCACAAATGATCAACTTACTTCCTCGTTCACTGCTCCCATTGACTTGCTAGAGTGTTCTTCGCGAAGCATAAATGAAAAAACGAATGCTTGTGAATAATGGATCGCGAAGATGAAAAAATGAATGCTCGCGAGGAAGATCCAACGCAACATTGACCGATTTTGCTCAAATTTTGAACGTAGCTTCTGGGAGTCCAAAAGAACTGATTTGGGAGGTAAGACTTGGCATTTTTCGAAATTTTTGCTTTTCATATAAGTGTGGGCCACCCTAGGGGGCATATTATACTTGGTTACCCTAGACTAGCTGTTCGAAGCATGAAGGCTCTTAATCTTAAACAGTGCTGAAGAAAAATGTGTGTAGGCATATAGAGGAATACCAGTCGAAAGGTTACGCTTACAAGGCAACTGCGTGATATCAGTCGCTGAATGCCATGGTGAGCCCAAGGAAACCGAGCAAAGTGCACTATGCTTGGGACGCAGCTACGTCGGTGAACGTCCTTGAATTACGAACTAATAAAGTATGCTGACATGCTGATTCTACTCTCACGAGTAATCTGATATTTTCATGAGTGTCCGGTGGCCTTCGGGGGATGGATGTACCACCAAATTTGCATCAGATCGGAGAACAATCAGGCGTAGCGGTTTCCTTCCGGGCAAACAGCTCCGCAGCTGTACGTCATGGACGTAGCGGCTTACGGCTCAACGTGCTCACCCAGTTCAGCTGAGTACGTGAAGAGTCGTTATGGATAACGGTATTCGGTTCGGAGCACTACTGGAAACGTCCGATTCGGAAAAACCCGATCAGAAAAAAAAAACATATCATCTTATCACTGCTGACTCTAAGATTGTGGTGGATGCTGTTTAGCTTAGTAACGTTTGAAATTATCGGAAGAGTATACTGAGGATGATGAGCAACTCGTTTGGTAAATCATGAGTTAACAGCAGTTCATGCTCATTCCTTCTGCCAATATTCTGCCAGAGTTCACAAAGCAATTTTAACGTTAATCCAATCCTTTGCACACATAGCGTGTGCGGAGCTTGAATATTTCGTTCCCGAAAATATGTTTCCCGAATAATGGAAATCTGTGGTAGTAAAGTTACACAACACAACACTGGAAATGATTTACTACTGCACTCCCACTTGGTTCTAATCGCCAAATCCAATCACACAGCTTCATTATTCCAACCCAGAACGAATTAAAACAAGTAAGCCAAAGCAATATCACCAACAATAAATTTGTCCACCAGCACAAATCATCACGAAACTTCAAGGAGCGGCAGGGAATAAAAAGCATACTTACAATCTCGGCACTCAATCTGACACTCTTGATTACAGATTTATTACCGAGAAAACATGAGCTCAAACAAAACCCAAAACCGAATCCAGCTTCTAGAGCTAACAACCACGAACACCAACCAGCACACTAGCAAGTCCTCTGCTGCACAGTTGCTAGTGTTGGTTGGAGGAGGCGGCAGTAAGGACGAACGGAGATCTCATATCCGAACAAAAACTTCCGATCAGATCGATTTTAATTGGATTTTGCATTGCTGGAGAAGCTTGAGCTGATGCTCTGGCTCTACGGGTGGGAAGACGGAAGTAAGGACTGTCCCCAATAGTTTGGATTTCCCATTTTTTTTTGTTTGGCTCAAATCTTGTGTCGGTTAAATCCATTTATGATGCACATAAAGTTGTGGTAGCATTCTGAGACGTGGGGTCGGTTTATGTTTTTCTTATCGACATGGATTTATTCATATGGGAGATTTACAAGAGTTATTCCTAGTCGGGATGAATTGCATGATAAATTTTACCTTACATTGTCTTAGATTTTGAATCAAGTTTAAACAGCTACTCAACCCCTAAAAACGGCAGAGAGGATGGATTTGAGGATTGAAATGTCTACAAGAAATATCTCTCAAGCATTGTTGTTCATAAATTAGTTGAACGAGCTTCAAAGTAAGTTGCTTATTGATTGAGAACACAAAGCTAAGAGAGAGGTGCTGCCTTAGTTAATGAACGTATAGTAAAAGCCCTTCAATTGATAACTGTGGAAGTTACAAATATAAGTGTTAAGAGAAGTTGCCCATGCATTTCATTTTACTTTTGAAGTGAACGTCACCATAGCTGTGACAAAGAAAGGCTTTTCGAATACATTCCAAATTGACATCAGGTGTAATCAGTTTGCGTGTGTTATTCTATCCACCAGAGCAAAAAACCGGAAACACAACCATTTCAATAAAATCAAATTGTAAACTTTTCACATAATCATTATCCGAACGTGTGTGAAAGTTTTTATCTGAGATAGACGCTTGTCTGTCTCGCGGTAAATACCTCCCCACGATCTAATGCTCTCCCGTTGATCCTTCAAGTGGACATCAAGACAAGGCGGTGAATAACGAACAAAAAATGCCACAGAAATCCCGTATCAAGATATTCACCGTCGCAGACACACAGCGAACAAGTGACTAATAACAATAAAATAAAAGCAAATCTTTCCCAAACGGTCTCGGAATTATTAGCCACAAGGCAAATTACCCCGTTTTCGGTGATCGTTACGTTCCCACACACACACACCACCATTTTGGAATGGAGGTACTATCGTATCATGGAAACGAGGATGCGAGCTATGGCCTCATTCCAGCGTCCCGGTTCCTTTAGAGCTGCGGGCTACGCGTTCCTAGCCCGGAAGCAGGTTGGGGTTAGCGAACATGGTGAAAATTAGCAAACACCCATATTCATGTTCGTGATGATCCGGAAGCTGCCACCGCAAAAGAGTTTGTTGGTGTTTTAAAATGTAATGGTGGCAAAAAAAACCCAAATTAATCCACCTAGAGGTGATAGTGCCTTTCTCGTCGTATATGTTCTCTCGATCTTTCCGTCGACGTAAGTCAAAGTGTTCCTGAATCCTGATATTTTTTAAGAAAAGCAAGCATTTTATCAAAGCCATCATTGAATTGACTTAAAACTTATTGATGGCACATACTCCGACGTTGTGTTCAGCGTAAAAGCAGAGCTGAATAATATCAGATTTCTCAGTTGACTGCTTGAGTACCTTCACTAACATTGGGAGCTGATCAATATCAAAACGATACTAACAAGCTAAGATATAACTTTTTACACATTCACAGATCACTTTGCGGTCTTCGATAAAGTTTTTGCCTTTCTCGTACACCAAGGTGTACCGAAAGGCTATATGTTCACTCCAAAAACGAAAATTTGATAGAGCCTCCGGAGGGGTCAAGTCTTATATACCAATCGACTCAGCTCGACGAAATGAGGTGATGTCTGTGTGTGTGTGTATGTGTGTGTGTGTGTATGTGTGTGTGTGTGTATGTGTGTGTACAAAAAAACTCACATCACTTTTTGGCAGTAAACCTCAACCGATTTTATTGACCGACGGTTCATTCGACGCGGAATCTGGTCCCATTGTTTCCTATTGAAAATGGTTCAGATCGGTCCAGCCGTTCCGGAGTTATGGCCATTTAGGTGTTCCGGACCAGTACCCCAGGAAGGGGCCGAAAACTTGATGACTGGTAAGCAGAAAAATAGTCTCAGACCATATCTGAAACGGTTGTGTCCCGGAACCGGTTCCGGGTGTCCCGCCGGAAGTGACCAAACATAAAAGTGAAGTAAACCCATGCATGCGATATATCAAACCGCGGCTTTTTCGATAACGTGGTGAACAGTAAGCAGGAAAACATTCTCAGACCATATCGGAACCGGTAGTGTTCCGGAACCGGTTGCATATGTCCCGCCGGAAGTGGCCAAGTATTAAAGTTAACCAAACCCATGCATGCGACATATCAAATAGTGTCTTTTTGGATATCCTGATGAACAGTAAGCAGGATAATATTCTCAGACCATATCTGAACCGGTTGTGTCCCGGAACCGGTTCCGGGTGTCCCGTCGGAAGTGGCCAAATATAAAATTGAAATAAAACCATGCATGTGACATATCAAACCACAGCTTTTTCGATAACCTGATGAACAGTTAGCAGGAAAGCATTCTCAGACCATATCGGAACCGGTTCCAGATTTTCCGCCGGAGGTGGCATAGTATAAAAGTTAATCAAATCCATGCAAGGGACATATCAAATCGTGGCTTTTTTGATATCCTGATGAACAGTAAGCAGGAAAATATTTTCAGAACATATCTGAATCGGTTGTGATCCAGAACCGGTTCCGTGTGTCCCGCCGGAAATGGCCAAATATAAAATGGAACCAAACCCATGCAAGCGACACATCAAATCGCGGATTTTAAGGCATCTTGATTTAACAAAAAAAAAGTTTCCGGCCATATTGGGGACAACCGGTAGTGTTCCGCAACCGATTACGGTTGCCCCATCGGAAGTGGTCAAATGTAAAGGAGAACCAAACCCATAAATTCGACACAATTAATGACTTTTGAGATAAGCTGATGAACGGTTAACAAAAAAAATCATAGACCATACTTTGGAAAACCAATAGTGTGCCGAAACCGGTTCCAGGTGCCCCGACGGAAGTGGTCAAATGTAGAAAAAAAAACCAAACGCATACACGCAGCACACTAAATAACGGCTTCTTCGATAATGCGAAGAACGGTCAGCAAGAAAATAATCTCAGGTCAGTAGTGTTCCGGAACCAGATTCGAGTGCCTCGCCGGAACTGGCGAAATGCACGAATGAACCAAACCCATACATGCATTACATCAATTTGCGACTTTTTAGGAGAACTGATTAATAATTTGCATGAAACTAGTCTAAGACCACATCAGGGACAATCGGTAAGTGGTAAAATGTGAACCGAAAGTTGTAAATCGGCACCAACATTTCAAAAGGGCGTAACTGCATTTACAACCAATGCCTTCTCACAAAGCTGTGGAGCGTATCCCATCCCTCTCGAGCAATCCATTAGCACAAATAGGAAGATAAAATCCTCCTCTTTCGATTAATGGATGTGAATTGCGTGAGATGAATGAAATACGACCCACAGCTCTGTGAGAAGGCATTGATTGCAAAAGCAGTCACGCCCTTTTGAAATGTTGGTGCCGAAATGTGAAATTGAGCTTGTACATTTTACGATTGTTGGCTTCCGAGGAGCCGCTGCGGGTGTAAGTAACATCACAATATCGTATCATTTGTATTTACAAGTTAAAAAGTGTCTTATTAACGAGTGATGAATACGCGGGGTTTGACAGTACATCAAATAGCAGCTTTTTTGACAACTTCTTCTTCTTCTTTATAGCTCGACGTTCGCATTGGAACTTGGCCTGCCTCTCTTCTACTTAGTGTTCTCTAGAGCACTTCCACAGTTAATAATTGAAGGGTTTTCTTTGCCCGCCATTGCATGAATTTGTATATTGTGAGGCAAGTTCAATGATACACAATGCTCAGGAAGTCGAGAAAATGTTCCCGACCGGAACGGGAATCAAAACCGCCGTTTCCGGATTGGTGATTCATAGCCTTAACCACTAGGCCAACTGGAGACCCTTTTTTGATAACACGATGATATATTCGTAAGAACATAGCATCAGACCATATTTTAGACAACCGGTAGTGTCCCGAAACTAGTTCTGGGTGTCCCACTGGAAGTGGGAAAAATAATTTGTACCCATGCATAAAATAAATCAAATCGTGTTTTTTTTAGGTAACCTGATGTACGTTAGCAATGATATCACAGCGTAACAAAAATTAACTTTTGGTCTGCCCAAAGAGTAAATTTATGTGTCTCCGAAGGATTTTGGGCCGCTGAATCCGAATCCGGGCTCAGATTTGCTCCAACACGTCACAATTTTGAGCTATACCTCGATTTATAGGGCAAAATATGCGATTTTGGGCTTTTTTGACTGCAAGTTATTAAGCATGAAAATATTTTTTTTAATCAATCAAAAGGTTAATTGGTCCATTAACTTCTAAATTAACGACTCATGCAAAATATTTCGTTTTACCAAATCGAATTTGATAGTTTTAAGCGATTTATGTTAGGTACGATATTTCCCATACAAGTTACCCTCCAAAAGTTGCATGCAAGTTTTCATACTAACATAAAATGCTTAAATCTATCAAATTTGATTAGGTAAAACGAAATATTTTGCATGAGTCGTTAATTTAGATGTTAATTGACCAATTAACCTTTTGATTGATTAAAAAAAATATTTCCATGCTTAATAACTTGCAGTCAAAAAAGCCCAAAATCGCATATTTTGCCCTATAAATTGAGGTATAGCTTAAAATTGTGACGTGTTGGAGCAAATCTGAGCCCGGATTCGGATTCAGCGGCCCAAAATCCTTCGGAGACACATAAGTTTGCTCTTGAGACAAAAAAATGTTGCGCTGTGTATTGCCTCAGACTATATTCGGGAGACTCGGTGGTGCTCCGGAACCTGTTCCGGAAAGTAATCAAATGTACCATGCGACACATCACATCACGGCTTTTTTAATGAGAAATCTGATATTATTCAGCTCTGCTTTTACGCTGAACACAACGTCGGAGTATGTGCCATCAATAAGTTTTAAGTCAATTCAATGATGGCTTTGATAAAATGCTTGCTTTTCTTAAAAAATATCAGGATTCAGGAACACTTTGACTTACGTCGACGGAAAGATCGTGAGAACATATACGACGAGAAAGGCACTATCACCTCTAGGTGGATTAATTTGGGTTTTTTTTGCACATTCTAGGTTATATTTTATTGACCGTTAAAAACAAGAACGTAGTGAGTATAGTGAGACGTCTGTTTGTATGTGGGTTTAATATGTCAAGATTTTGTTCTCTTACACATATTTATCGCTTGCATTGATTTTATTTACTTTCGTAGTTCCGGCGAAGCATCTAACGCTGGTTGTGCAACCCTACCAGTAGTCTCTAATGTGGTATGAGCCTATTTTCTAATTAACCGTTCCTCAGGTTATTAAAAAAGCCGTGATGTGATGTGTCGCATGGTACATTTGGTTACTTTCCGGAACAGGTTCCGGAGCACCACCGGGTCTCCCAAATATAGTCTGAGGCAATATCGTTCATGGATAAGAAGTAGAACCCAAGATGATCATTATTTGTATAGAAGACTGCGAAATCGTGTAACCAACATGATCAAAGAAGCTAAATCCATTTATGTTTCCCACATAGCAAATTCGGCTAATTCGACTAAGATTTTATGGAAAAGGCTGAAAGAAATAAATGTTACAAACAACTCTTCTCCTATACAATTCTCGAATTCATGTGATGAAATCAACAACTTCTTTAGTTCTAACTTCACCGTGGACCAATATCTGCCATCAATAGTGCTACCAAATGAGAATGGTTTCAAATTCACTTTAACCAATGAGTATGAGGTCTCTAAAGCAATTAACTCTATTAAATCTAATGCTATTGGACTTGACGGAATTCCTCCCAAGTTTGTGAAACTCGTTTTACCCTATATCATCAGTCCAATAACCCACGTGTTCAACACAGTAATCACAACTGATAAATACCCTGCCGCCTGGAAACTCTCTAAAATTTTGCCGATTAGGAAGAAACCTCGGAAAAATGACATGCAGAATTTACGACCAATCAGTTTTTTGTGCGCCTTGTCAAAAGCCTTAGAGAAAATTTTGAAGACCCAAATACAGGAATTTCTTTCGACTTTTAATCTCTTACATCCCTTTCAATCTGGATTCAGATCAGGCCACAACACCTCCTCTGCACTTTTAAAAGTGCATGATGACATTCATGAAGTCATCGATAAAAGGGGTATAGCTTTTCTGCTTCTTATAGACTTTTCTAAGGCTTTTGACAGGGTGTCGCATTACCGGTTATTGCGTAAGTTATCTACCCTTTATAACTTTTCAAGTGATGCAGTAGGCCTTATACGATCGAATTTAACGCTCCGCTCACAAGTAGTTGAAGCAAATGGTCAATTATCCGATACTGTCGGTATTATATCGGGAGTCCCACAGGGATCGGTATTGGGCCCTCAGTTATTTTCATTATTTATTAATGATTTGCCGTCAATACTGAGGCACTGTAGTACACACATGTTTGCTGATAATGTGCAAATTTATATTTGCTCTACAAATCACTCTAAATCGCAGCTAGCTCAACTTGTTAATGCCGACTTGTCACGTGTTTTATCATGGTCAAACAACAACCTTCTTCCAATTAATTCATCCAAAACAAAAATAATGTTTATTTCACGATCCCGTAGCACGTCTAGTATTCTTCCTGACATTATTTTAAATAACAAAAAAATTGAATACGTAAATAGGGTTTCGAACCTTGTTATCATCTTTCAGAGTGATTTAGAGTGGGATGCTCATATAGATGCTGCATATGGTAAAATTTTTGGTGGCCTACGACACCTCAAACAAACTGGGAGCATGCTGACTAATCAAGTGAAATTACGTTTGTTCAAAGCCTTATTACTACCTCATTTTACTTATGGTTTAGAATTATTTCTAAATGCTTCTGCACGATCTCTTGAAAGACTTAGGGTGGTTTTAAATTGCTGTGTGCGTTGGATCTATGATTTAACATCATTTTCAAGCGTTACTCACCTCCAATCTGAACTGCTTGGATGCGGTTTTTATGATTTCCTTAATGTGCGATCATGTACAACATTATACAAAATAATAACCACAAAGGCACCTCGTTTTCTTTTTGACAAACTACAAGCATTCCAAAGTGCTCGCGTACAAAACTTTGTTATTCCGCAATACAGCACATCGCATTATGGGGCGTCATTCTTCGTTCGGAGTATTGTAAGTTGGAATCAACTTCCACCTGACGTAAAATCTTGTACCAGTATTAAAGAGTTCCGCAGGCAGTGCACACACCATTTCGGTAGAAGGAATTAGTTTGTATAGTTAAGTTAAAAATAATGATTTATGAATAATGTTGAATTCCGATTGCAAAAATTTAAAAGGTTGTACCTTACTTAGCAAGTATTCGTTATATAAATAAATAAAAATAAATATCATTGCTAACGTGAATCAGGTTACCTAAACCTAAAACCTATAACCACGATTTGATTTATCTTATACATGGGTACAAATCACTTTAACATTTGACCACTTCCAGTGGGACACCCAGAACTAGTTTCGGGTCACTACCGGTTGTCTAAAATATGGTCTGAGGCTATGTTCTTACGAATCGATCATCGTGTTATCAAAAAAGGGTCTCCAGTTGGCCTAGTGGTTAAGGCTATGAATCGCCAATCCGGAAACGGCGGGTTGGATTCCCGTTCCGGTCGGGAACATTTTCTCGACTTCTAGAGCATAGTGTATCATTGAACTTGCCTCACAATATACAAATTCATGCAATGGCGGGCAAAGAAAACCCTTCAATTATTAACTGTGAAAGTGCTCTAAAGAACACTAAGTAGAAGAGAGGCAGGCCAAGTTCCAATGCGAACGTCGAGCTATAAAGAAGAAGAAGTTATCAAAAAAGCTGCTATTTGATGTACTGTCAAACCCCGCGTATTCATCACTCTTTAATAAGACACTTTTTAACTTGTACCCCGCTCATTCAAAATTTGTTGAATTAAAAAAATGATCAAATGTCTCAGTGTAATACACTGTAAATACGAATGATACGATATTGTGATGTTACTTACACCCGCAGCGGTTCCTCGTGCAGCTGCTACTTCAGAAAGTTCTAATTTGGTGCATTCCGACACCTGATCCGTTTGGTGATCAACCGCAGTGAACCTCGGAAGCCAACAATCTTAAAATGTACAAGCTATCAATTCGTACCACCACAATATCTGTAAGATTTGTGTTCAAAAACAAATCATACAATCTAAACAAAATTAAAATAGAGTTAGTTGATCGAATTGAAAGTTTGACAGGTAATTTGACAGCAATCATTGTCGAATCAGCGTGGTTTTTTGGTACGACACGCATGGATTTGATTCAATTTCACATTTACAACTTTCGGTTCACATTTTACCACTTACCCTGATATCCCTGATGTGGTCTTAGACTAGTTTCATGCAAATTATTAATCAGTTCTCCTAAAAAGTCGCAAATTGATGTAATGCATGTATGGGTTTGGTTCATTCGTGCATTTCGCCAGTTCCGGCGAGGCACTCGAATCTAGTTCCGGAACACTACTGACCTGATACTATTTTCTTGCTGACCGTTCTTCGCGTTATCGAAGAAGCCGTTATTTAGTGTGCTGCGTGTATGCGTTTGGTTTTTTTTCTACATTTGACCACTTCCGTCGGGGCACCTGGAACCGGTTTCGGCACACTATTGGTTTTCCAAAGTATGGTCTATGATTTTTTTTGTTAACCGTTCATCAGCTTACCTAAAAAGTCATTAAATGTGTTGAATTTATGGGTTTGGTTCTCCTTTACATTTGACCACTTCCGATGGGGCAACCGTAATCGGTTGCGGAACACTACCGGTTGTCCCCAATATGACCGGAAACTTTTTTTTTGTTAAATCAAGATGCCTTAAAATCCGCGATTTGATGTGTCGCTTGCATGGGTTTGGTTCCCTTTTATATTTGGCCATTTCCGGCGGGACACCCGGAACCGGTTCTGGATCACACGCGATTCAGATATGTTCTGAAAATATTTTCCTGCTTACTGTTCATCAGGATATCAAAAAAGCCACGATTTGATATGTCCCTTGCATGGGTTTAATTAACTTTTATACTATGCCACCTTCGGCGGAACATCTGGAACCGGTTCCGATATGGTCTGAGAATGCTTTCCTGCTAACTGTTCATCAGGTTATCGAAAAAGCTGTGGTTTGATATGTCACATGCATGGTTTTATTTCAATTTTATATTTGGCCACTTCCGACGGGACACCCGGAACCGGTTCCGGGACACAAACGGTTCAGATATGGTCTGAGAATATTATCCTGCTTACTGTTCATCAGGATATCAAAAAAGACACTATTTGATATGTCGCATGCATGGGTTTGGTTAACTTTAATACTTGGCCACTTCCGGCGGGACATTTGCAACCGGTTCCGGAACACTACCGGTTCCTATATGGTCTGAGAATGTTTCCTGCTTACTGTTCACCACGTTATCGAAAAAGCCGCGGTTTGATGTGTCGCATGCATGGGTTTAGTTCACTTTTATGTTTGGTCACTTCCAGCGGGACATCCGGAACCGGTTCCGGGACACTACCGGTTCAGATATGGTCTGAGACTATTTTTCTGCTTACCATTCATCAAGCTATCGAAAATGCCGAAGTTTGATGTGCCGCATGAATGGGTTTGTAGCGTTTTCATATCTGGCCCCTTCCTGGGGTACTGGTCCGGAACACCTAAATGGCCATAACTCCGGAACGGCTGGACCGATCTGAACCATTTTCAATAGGAAACAATGGGACCAGATTCCGCGTCGAATGAACCGTCGGTCAATGAAATCGGTTGAGGTTTACTGCCAAAAAGTGATGTGAGTTTTTTTGTACACACACATACACACACACACACATACACACACACACACACATACACACACACAGACATCACCTCAATTCGTCGAGCTGAGTCGATTGGTATATAAGACTTGACCCCTCCGGAGGCTCTATCAAATTTTCGTTTTTGGAGTGAACATATAGCCTTTCGGTACACCTTGGTGTACGAGAAAGGCAAAAACAGGCAAACGGGTTGTAAAATCGCTGTCTAACTGTCGAATATTGGGGAGAAGGAGTTGCTATGCATGGTGGTGCTGATGGCAACATAGCTGCATAGCATCCGATAAGAGGGTATCGTTAGACTGGTCGAGTTTCTGGTTTTGGGTGTAATGTTCGACATGGTGATTGATGTATACTGGATGGAGATGTTTTTATTTCTATTTGGGTTTTGAAACAATTGCAAATAATTAGAGAGGAACGGATGCCAGTGATTTTTGCATCAATAATTATATTAAGGGTTTGGTTTTCTCAAGTTCTATAATTACTCAAACATAATACCAAATGGACTGTTACTTAGATTACATTACGGAATTGTCTATTTCTTTTATCATTATCTATGCTTCCAGTCTTATTTGATAAAATCCAAACACAGCCGGGAACCGTGGCGCAATTGGCCACACGTTTGCTTCATAAGCAGATGGTCATGGGTTCTATCCCAGCCCCGGCACTTTCGTCAGTTGCTCTTTCCCCCTGAGAGCAGCTGACACTGACCCTCTTCTGAGCCCAAATGAACCCGTATACTTGGACATCGGCGAACGACAACCCATAATGGACCCCCAATCGGACTGGAAAAAGAAACAACCAACAGCCACACATCAACATCCTCGTGCTCATCATTCTACAATGATAGGGTAGAAAGTGAAAGCAGCGCAACGGCAACCAGTTTGATATAGTACAATTAGAATAGAATACATTTGGGCGCTGTACAAAGCTTCCAATTGGAATCACTCACGCAGTGCCCTAGTGGACAATAGAGCTGTAAATTAGGTTAAGTGATTGAAAAATAAAAAAAAAATGCAAACATTATGATTCAGTAAGACAAGGCCATGGGGTCTGGGTTCGATTTCCAGTTGATCCAGGATCTTGTTTTTTTATATTCTAATCCACTTTACCTAATTTACAGCTTTTTTGTCCACTAGGGCACTACGCGAGCGATTCCAATTAGCAGCTGCATTTCCACTTTTACACAACACCTAAATGTATTCTGTTAGGGTGAAAACACTAGACTTCGTCCCCCTAAAATTCTGCTCTAATCTTCGCCACTTCATACATAAAAAATGGAATTTGTATGGAGGGGGCGAAGACTTGAGCAGTGGCGAAGTCTAGAGCTTTTATCCTATTCTATCACTATCCAATAAAACAATTAAACCACCACCGTTTCCTCCCCACACCACCATTGAATAGCTCTCAGAAGAATTTCGTAATTGATATTTAGAGGAATCCAGTATCAGGCAAAACCCTAGGAAGAATGTCATAATGCCCGCCGGGAGGAATCCCGGGAAGATCCTTGGAAGGAATCTAAGGAGAAATCTTCGAAAGAATCTAGCAGGACTCCTAGCAGTAATCGAAGAAGTAGTCCTGGGAGATGTCAATATAAGATTCCTAAACTAATTCCTTAAGCAGTATCAAGAGCAATCTCTGAGAGCATTCTGGAGAAATCCTGGGAGAAATTTCAGAAGAAACCTAAAAACAAATCCCGGCAACTCTCCAGGAAAGAGTCTGGTGATTTTTTTTAAAGTACGCGGAAGAAATGAAGAGCTTTACTTTAATTTAATGAATATCGAGTGTAATACCTGAAAGAATACCGAATGGAACGCCAGGAGAAATCTCCAAAATAATTTCTGTAGAGTTAGTGAAATAATACATAAAGCCAGTGTACTGGGAGTCTTTTTGAATATTCTAGAAGAATCTCTGAATGAGTCCCGGGAGAGATCTCCTTAAGAAACCTGGAAGATTCCCCGAAGGAATCCCTGAAAAATTCTTGGGAGGAATCCTCGGGAGAAGGAATACCGGGTGGAATCCCAAAAGGAGTCTCTAAGGAAACCCAGGGAGGAACCCCGGATGGAATCCCTGGACAAATCTTTGATTGAAACTGCGGTGAAATTTCTTAAGATATCCCGCTAGAAACCTCCAAAACAATCATATGAGAAATGAAGGAACTCCGGAAGAAATGTCTATGAAAATATCCAGAAATCTCTGATGAAAAAAAATCCCTTTAATAAATCTCAGGAGGAATCCTGTTAAAGAAACCACGTAAAAATGAATGGCGAAATTTAGAGATATATAAATGTAGGAATTCTGGAAGGAGTTCCTAATGGAAACCCGGAAAAATCGCTGAAGAAACCCGGGAAACACCCAGGTAGAACCCTTGAGAAATACCTGATACAGTCTCGGGAATGACTTTCCAGAAGGAGTATCTGAATCCCAGCAGTACCCGAGCAGAAGAAAATAACAAGCGAATAACATATCAAGGTATTTATCTTAAATACTACCATACCTTGATATGCCCTTCATTAGGTGGTAATAAGAGGCAAAATAACAAAAACGAATATCAAAATTTTGTATAAATAACACCTAGAAAATAACAAGTCTTGTTATTTCAATAATAAATACATACCTAAAATTTCAATTGCTGTATTTGTTATTCCAAAGTTATTGAATAACAAACTCATAACATTTCTTGTAATTGAATGTTTCATATGTTCGATGACTTCATGATGTAATAGCAAATCTTGTTCTTCGGTTATTTTGACTGCTAAACTAGCAAATACTACATCAATACCAAACTCTGCTCAAATACCTCCAACTGTTATTGTGATGTTCTCATAACATTTCGTACAATAACGCCTCAATAACAATTTTAGGTATTAGAGCACATGTTGCTCTTCGCATGGTATTTGTAAGGTATGCGCTTCTGCTCGGGTAATCAGGAGGAACCCCTAAAAGATCCCTGATGGAATAACTAAAAGAATCTGGGGAGGAGTCCCGGGAAGAATACTGGGATAAATTTTTAAAGTAAAGCCGGGAACAATCAATAAATGAATCACAGAAGGAATTTCTTAAGAAATTCCTGAAGGCATCAAGGAGAAATCCCAATACAATCCATCCCTGAATAAATTCTAAGAGAAACGAATGTCAGAAAAATCACAGGAGAAAACAATGAACGAAGTTCAGAAGGAATTCCGGAAGAAATTGCTAAATCAATCCCGGGAAGAAATCCTTGAAAGTATGCTTGAATGGGCAGGAATCTTTAATTCAACTTTGAAGAGAATAATTAGATTTTTCCAGGAGGAGTCCATGAAAGAATTCCGGGAGAAATACTGTTAGTTGTTAGTACTGAATTAAAACTTATAGTTAGTATTGAATTTGAACCTAATAGTAACCTAAAGCTAGCATGCAATATCTCTAAACAGTCCACCCTAGTATTTCAACTGTTATAACTAAACACCCATAAGAGACACTCACAAAACACATACACTATTATAAAATTAAACCCGAATCACTACACAAAAAACACCAAGTGATGAGACTCGGACAGCACAAACTGGAAACATCCTAGATAGTATTAAAACGATAGCCATGCAATAAACACGGTTAGTGCACGCGCGCGAGTTTTCCTAAGCCAATAAAGATTGTAGTTATTTTTTACGAAGAATAAAGTTTCGGTTTAATTTCAATATAAATTGTGTGAGGCAAAATAATCCCTGGAATTATTCTGGTGGAAGAAAAAGGAAGATTGGGAAGTGCAAGGAGTGGAAGAATTCTGGTGGAGAAATACTAGGAGGAATTCCGTGGAATTAGGAAAGAAAGTGTCTCGCGAAATCACAAAAAAATTCAACAGCGTAGGATTGTTAAAAGGTAAAAACTCAACCCACGAACCGCGATCCCCCAACAAATACCTTAAAGAATCTCTGGAAGAATCCTGAAGAAATCCCCGATGAAGCTTCTGGTATAATTAGAGAACAATCCCACTAGGAATCCCGCAAGAAATTCCTAAGATAATACAGGGAGACATCAAAGAACAAACCCCGGTAGGAATCTCTGATGGAATGTCGGGAAATATCCCCAAAAGCTTCTCGAGGAAAAAAAAAATAGCAAAAGAAAAACATAAAAGGAAGAAATTAAGAAAGGATTTCCGGATGGAATCCCTGGGCCTGGATGAATCTTTGACGGAATCGGAAAATTTTCAATAAATTCTGGGAAAACCCCCAAAGAAAATCATTTGAGAAATCAGTGAAGGAACACCGGAAGAAATCTCCGAATTAATCCCTGAAAATATCCAGGAGAAGTTGGTTACTGAATCTCGAGAGGGATTCCTGAAAAAAAAAAGCCTGAAGGAATTCCAGGAAGAAATCCTAAAGGAATCCCGTTAAAAATCAATGAAGGAATACCGGGAGAAATCTCTAACGAAATCCTCAGAGGATCTCCGGAATCCCAAAATGAAATTCGAGAGAAATCACTAAAAGAAACTTCTAAATTTAGGGAGGTGTCAAAGGAAGAATGCTGGGGGAAATTCCTCAAGGAAGCTCAGAAGAAATCCCTTAATGAATCCCACAAGAAAATCCAGGAAGAATCCTAAAGGAACTCCTGATGCAGTTCGGGGCACAAGTAACACACTTGTCACCGAAGAGTCACGGCGGCGCAGGTTTTTGTTGCGCATAAGTCATTATAACTTTCTTCTAACAAATAAACACTTACTTGCTAGAAGTAAGTCACAGTGACTTCTGCGCAACAAAAACCTGCACCGCCGTGACTCTTCGGTGACAAGTGTGTTACCGTCGTGCGGGGCTACTTTTGAAATACGGGGCTACTTTGGACACTTTTGAATATGGATTTTTTGAATTTGAAATATCGTTCAAATCTGTTTGATGTCTTTGGGACTATTATGACGCAATATTTTCCCCTTCATTTGGTTGAAATTGTTTTTCAAACAAACTCTTTATTGCTTGTCAGGAGGCGAAAAAACATCGAATGAATCATAAAAATATACATAACGTATCAGAACATTTGCTCTGTAAGCATTGTTTCTGCAGTTCATAAATTTCAAAGGGTTGCTCAATTCGTGCAAGAAGTATCGACGTAGCATATACAATCGAATATTTGTATGGATACACAATATAAATGACCGTTTCACCTAAATAATGGAATGATGGCCCCCAGACAGCCTTTTAGTCTATATTAAAATATCACGCTGCTCATAAAACCAAAGGTAGCACAGAACCACCTAAAAACGCATATATTTATTGAAATAATGTATGATATAGTATACAACAGTATTGGTACAAAGTAGTATTCTAAATAAACCCGGAATTTTAACTGCAGTTTTGTTTTAATTATGAATGTCCAAAGTAGCCCCCCTCTGGTTCTATATGATATGTCTCCGATTGATGTATGGACAACTTTTTTGTTTATGAATGGATTTAGTTCAAATTTTGCATGCATCCTACATACATACTCACAATTATTATGTGTAAAAATTGTGGAAATACATTCACTACTCTGGGAGTTATAATGTCATAAAGTTGAAAAACCATTAAAAAGTGTATAAAGAAGCCCCGCACGACGGTACTTGGGGGATAAATCCGCAAAAAACAATCAGGGAGAAAGCATTGAATGAATTCCTAATGAAATCCTTGATGGGATGCCGGGCCGGGAAATATCCATGTAGGAATATCGAGAAGAATCAATGAAGGAATCCTAGGAAGAATTTTCCTGAAGCTAGCCCGCGTGAAAAACCTAAAGGAATCGCTGGAGAAAACCCAGGAAGAATCCTGGGGATTCTCTTACCAGATGCAGTCTCGGAAATAATATGTGAAAGAGTCCCGGAAGAAATCCGTAAATGAATCCAGGGAGAAATCCCTTGTGAAATGGTTGATGAAATTTTGGGAGAAAACACAATTAGAATCCCGAAGGAATCCTTGCAGTTTCAAAAAATCCATGAGAGAATCCCGACAGAAATCCGTAAAAGAACTCTTGTAAAAAGTCTCGGTAAAAGTGTTTGGAATCCCGAGTGGAATACCGTGAGGAATTCCAGGATAACTTCCCCTACAGGATATTATGGAGGAATGACGTGATGAAGCCTCTGTAATTGTGTAAATCTCAAGCTATTGACCTCAAAAGTTCTGTCCTACAAATAGGATGCTGGGTGTTCAAGGTATCTTTCCTCCAAATAGAACGTTGGGCGAATATGGGTTAACATTAGTAAATTAAGTAGGTTGTGTTGTCCTGGACGGTGTCAGGTCATTCGGTCGAAGGTCATTAGACTGAATGGTCAGTAGGTCGAATTGTCATTGGAACTTATTTTTGCCGTTACTCTCAGCTTCTCAGCTCAGCAGTGTTCTATGAACACTTCCACAGTTATTAACTGAGAACTTCCGCTGCCAATGACCATGTTGCATGTGGCGTGTGGCAGGCACAAAGTTACATTATAGCCAAGGAAGTCAAGGAAATTTCCTTTACGAAAAGCTCCTGGACCGTCACCCTCAGCATGAATTTTTCCTTCTTTTGCACGCATAAAAATCCGTTCTGAATATCGTGAACAAAATATCACGGAAAGAAGAACGCCTACCTTACCTAAATGCGTGATTTAATTCTAGTAAACGTGAACGCAGACATCTAGCTTTTATGAATATGCACTCAAATATAAGAACATAGTTCACGCCTGCCAAACCGCATCCTCCTTCAGTAACGCCTTCAAAAATAAGAACGAGAATCACGGCATCGAGAACGGGTGTTACCACTTTTGTGATTTTGTTCCAGAAAATGAGATCTCCGTTCATGCGCGCTGTCATTATTGTAAGCGCTTCAGTAAAAACAAACCCCCGGTAGTCGGTACGGAAATCAAAAAGTTACATTTAAGGCGAAACTGGATCCATTTCCTCACTTTTTGGTTTTTGATTTTTTATTAAATAACGAAGCGATATTTTCAAAATCGGTTTTCGTGCACATGTAGAGTATGGATCAGGGTATCTACTGATTTTTTTACGCGAGAGAAAATGTTTTTCGTTTTTGCAGAAACTATTTTTGAACCAAATTTCACTAAAAAATGGTTTCTGCAAAAACGAAAAACATTTTCTACAGCGTAAAAAAATCAGAAGATACCCTGATCCATACTCTACATGTGCACGAAACCCGATTTTAAAAATATTGCTTCGTTATTTAATAAAAAATCAAAAACCAAAAAAATGAGGAAATGCTTCCAGTTTCACCTTAAGGACAAGGTATTTGGAGTACATAGCTCAAAGTTTCTAGAGCACCGTTTTTTAGAACCGTTGAACGGATTTGTATGAAAATGCATCACGCTAATTGTTCAGTGGTTGTCAATAGCGTGATGCATTTTAATCCAAATCCGTTCAACGGCTCTAAAAAACGGTGCTCCAGAAAATTTCAGCAATGTACTCCAAATACCTTGTCCTTAAAGTGTAGCAAGTGCAGTGAATTATTAATTATTTTATTTCATTAGTGCCTTTATTTGTTTTACTAGCTGTCTTCTAGTTTAGTTCTGGTTTCTGAAACATAAACAGCTTGTGCAGGTAAGCTATCGTCGTCGCAAGAATGTCTACCAATGTGGAATATGGAGCTGTTGGTTTTCACCCCAAATCACGCAGATTTTGCAGTCACGGCAAATAATTCTTAACTACGCTAGTGAAATCGATGTATTTGGCTGTAAATCCAGTATAAAATGTTTGTAGAAATGTGCTACTAATTGTGTAAGAAGTTAATAAAATAAAATAGGTGTGATCCCGTTGCCATGATTTTGATCACGTTTACGAGAACCTAGAATGAACAATGTTCTCATATCTGTGAACACAATTCCCGTTTCCTAGCACCAATGCTCAATTCAACAGGCGTTACGAATATTTTGGGGAACATAGTTCCCGATTCCGCGGTATTAATTCATGGTGTATGTTCGTAAAGCAAAAATTTGCCTGTTCCGAAATTCGTGACGGGTTGTTGACAATATCCGGAACGGTTTTAATTGCGTGTGGTCGTTCCTTTTAGTAACACTGCCAAAATAGTTTTTGGCGCTGAAACTGCTGATATTTAAATCATAAATTTTTCCTTCTTTTAAACATCGGCTATTCTTTCTAGTTGCATTGTTAAAATACTTTTTGACAATCATTGTTGAAAAAGGCAAAACAACAGATCCGTTTCTAGTTTTATAACTGCTGAATTGCAATTCATCCTGATGACCATTCGGCCTAATGACCATTCGACCTAATGACCCTACATCATCCTGGACACAGTATCGCCTAAAAGAATTTCAAATGCCACTAATAGGTATGTCTCCTAGGTATCACGGCAAGTGGAGTGTTATTAGTGGGAAGATAGTGACATAAGTTTTAACGAATGTGCAAACTAAGAATACGAAGAACTTGTACTCATGTCATTTTAAAGAGAGGGCATTTTAGGTGGGAATGAGATCAATGAAAGTATAGGCAGTGGAAAAAAAAGATTGCAAGATGGATCTCGGTTGTATGGGCTGAGCTGCCGTGTGCAACATAGTTGTCCATATTAACATGGGACAATTTTTTTTATCTTTTTTTAAGAGACTTAACCGTAATGCGGCATTTGCCTCTGTAATCTGCGAGGATGTTCGAAGAGGGAATTGAGTTTCAAATTGCGAGTTCTAAATGGGTTTTAGCTTTCAGGAAGTTTCAGATGGTTCAAGAGGGTTTCACGAGTACCGAGGGATTTCAGGAAGCTTCATGGAGTGTTAACGACTTTCAGGTAGCCCGTTCGAGGTATTCAGATGAGTATCAAGAATATAGTTTCATGAGTCTCTAGAAGATTTCACGCAGCGTTGGACAATGTTGAATCTATGTTCGCAACATCGTTGTTTTTGTTCCGATTAATCGATTTTTTGAATCGATGTTGAAGCCCCACAAAATCAGATGAATCGATTTTTTAACGTTCCATTCAAAAATATTTTCTTTTCAGAAAACACTGTAGAATTTTACCATTACAAATGTACATAAAATCGAGGAAAAATCAAAATACATAAAATCGAGAGTCTATATAATACAGGGTCCACTAAATCGAGGCATACCTGTATATCTCAGATCCGTTGATTGTGAGGTATATCCGTTACCTCTCGGCTATTTCGCCGAGTTAGAAGGTGGATGATAAATATGACTACTTCTAGGTTTCTGCTGAAACGGGTTTGTTGACACAATAGAAATACACTAGAACTCCAATGGCGTTGTAGTCACTTTTGCTAATAAATTATTTTAATAATTTTAATTGTAATAGGGTATGTGTACCAATTACGGCTATAGTACCAATTATTCGCCATAGTTAACTTTCACCCTTTAACGATGTAAATCAACAAGAAAAAATTTGTGAACAACAGATCAAGTTCACAAAAGATAGCCGCACTCATTCAAACTCCACGTTTTCCTCAAATCATGGTAGAAATAAATCATTTTCCTTAAAATTTCGGCTTCCTTGCACCCCTTTTCGTCATAGTGTACCAGTTATGGCTAACCCCATAAGGAATGCATGCAAATAGTGCGAAAAGGAACCGAAGTTTAAAAATGTAACCATAACTGGTACATGGTTCGTATCATTGGCACACGCTGTAAAGTATTTTTGGCTCCGTTTTTATATTTTTCCTGTAAAGAATGGAAACTAAGCTGTCTTTTAACTTATTGATGACATTCGTTGGTTTTCTCGTTATTTTTATATAAATAGCTTTCCTTAAATAGTACCATAATTGGTACACCCACTCTAACTGACTATTTTTAAGTGTCCATCTTGTATTTTGTTTTGGTAAACAACATTTATTTGACACTTCTAGTACCGCTAATGACGCTGTAAGGGCGTGGCAAACTAGATGTTAGTCACACGAACAGTCGTGACATTGGACTTCTGTGACTAGTTATTCTACTGTTGACACATTCCGGTGCCAACCAGGGTGTACATGGTGAATGTGATTATTATTGGAAAACGATGGAACCGAGTGAAATTACGTTCGAAATTGGTTACATCGCCAGAAATTACGCACCTGGATATTACAAAATTATTTGCTGTGTGGGTTCCAAATTTTTTTTTTTTTTGAGAATCCCTCTCAGGAATCTAGATGAATTTCTCTTAATTATGTGGAAGATCCCCGCTTAGGATTCCTCACAGGGTTGTGGAGCAGACTTTTTCAGGATTCTAATGGGATGTCTTTCAATACTGTAGGAGAATTTCTCTCAAGATTCTTGGAGAAATCCTCTCAGGGTTCTGGTTGAATCCGCTAGGGAGATCTAGGTATATACGTCTAAGTATTCTGGGAGAATCCCGAGGAAAAACTTCTTTCCGGATTCTGAGGCAATCTATCACATGATTCAGGGAGAATCCATCTCGGGAATCTGAGGAAATCTTTCAGGATTCTGGAAATATTCCTCTAAAGTTTCTGAGGGAATCCATCTAAGAAAACTGGATTTATTTCTCCCAGGATTCTAGGAAAAACCTTAATAGAATTCAGGGAGAATTCTTATTGGAAGAGTCTTTCTCTCTTTGCTGGGATAAGGTCTGACAGGATGATAATTTTCAGCATTTTGAAGGAATCTTCCATAGAAGGAATCTCTCATAGAAGAGCAATCCACAGAATTATGGAAGAGTCCTTTTAAAAGTCTAGAAAAAATTTTCTCAGTAGTATTATATGGGAATACCTATCAAAATTCTAGGGAATGTCTGGATTCCCTGGATTTTTAAAGATTCTAGGGCACTCTCTTTCAGAATTATTAATTATCGAAGAATCTCTCACGAGTTTCTGGGAAGAATTCTCTAGATAAATTTGGATTTTGGAGAATCCCTCGCGTGGATTTTTTGATTCCTCTTGGGATTCGCAAGAAATCCTTCCTAGCATTCTGTTTTCTGTATTCTGGAGCAGTTGCTCCCAGAAATCGTGGATTCTGGAACAATCCCTTTCAATAATCAGGGAAAATCCTTTGCATGATTATGGGAGGATTCTCTTGAGATTCTGGTGTAATAATTTTAAGTATTCTAGAAGAATCACTCTCAGAGATCTAGGACATTCCCTTCCAGGAGTTAATGGAAATCTTTTCAAAGATTCTGGGGGAGTGTCTTTCAGGCATCTGAGGTAATTTTTCTGTTTTATTTGGGAATACCTCTTAGAATTCCAGAGAATCCTTCTCAGGATGCTGGGGAAGTCTATTCTAGAAGTTTTCGTAATCCTTTCTAGGGAGAATTCTTGTCAGATTTTCGGAAAAATCCCTCTTAGGTTTCTACAGTGCGAGAAATAAGTATAAAGACAGAGCCGTTTTCCATACAAAATAATCATGTTTAGGGATCAAAATCTTTTTTTCTAGCGATTCGATTGTTATGGAGTTTTGTTTGCAACTTTAAAATAACTAGAATTTTGGCTAGAAATATAAATCATCATCCATGGAATCGTTTATATCGACTTTTCAGATTCAAATAATTATAAAGACACATTTTTATATGGAAATAAGTGTCTTTATATTTATTTGAATCTGAAAAGACGATATAAATGTTTTCATGGATGATGATTTATATTTCTAGCCAAAATTCTAGTTATTTTAAGGTTGCAGACAAAATTCCATAACAATCGAATTGCTAGAAAAAGAGATTTTGATCCCTAAACATGATTGTTTTGTATGGAAAACGGCTCTGTCCTTATACTTATTTCCCGCACTGTAGACATATTTCTCTAAAGAATCTGGAAGAATTCTCTCTTATGATGTCTCTCAGGCTTCTGGTGGAATCACTCGTAGGATTCTGGAGAATATCTTTCGGGATTCTGGCAAAGTTATTATTGTCAGCATTCTAAAGGAACCCACCCAGGATGTTAGGGAAATTCTGGGATAATACTTTAAAGAATTCTGGAGGAATTCTTCTCAGGATACTGGGGGAATCCTATCTCCCAGAATTCTGTGAGACTATATCTCAGGCAGTGATGCCAGTTGATTTTTTGAAACATCTGTATCACTGTTTTCAAAAATCTGTATGCCATACATATTTTGGAGGAAAAATCTGTATCCTATACAAAAATAAAAGAGCCCCTGTAGCTCAAAAATCTGTATATCATATAAAACGAAATCTGTACGGATGATGAAAAATCTGTATAATACAGACAAATCTGTACATATGGCATCCCTGATCTCAGGTATCTTTGGCAATCCCAGCCAGTATTTTGAGGGAACCTTTCTCATCATCTCATCAAAACAGGTGACCATATAGAATGTGGAAATTTCGGAGTGATCACCAGTTTGTATGTCGCCTTCGTCTACCAAGTGCTAGCCCAGAATATCTTCCATAAAACAAATAAGTTCATGGGATGTTATCAAGCTGACCCCAACGCATCAGCTATTTATCGACTTCAGGACTGCTTAAGACAGTATCAACCACACAGAGCTAATGTAAAATCATGGACAAACATTTTTAACGGCGTTAACGGCTCCAGTACTATTTTTTACAGTTTCAGTTGAATTTCGATTTCCATGATCCTTTCAGAAATTCCTTATCTCTCATCGAATTGCCATCCGAAACAACAATGGACCAGCTTAAATCGCAAGCTACGGATTACTACACATGAGGTGGGGCGATGGAGAGCGGTGTCTGCTCGCGGGAAATTGAGTGCGATGTAAAGTTTAATCGGTACCGCCCTTGTGTCGGTACAATAAATATCCATTAACGGGCACCACCCCGCCCTCCCTCTGCTTGCACCTAACCACTCTATGTATGGATGTATGTACGTAGCAACATAAGGGCTAAGGGTTAAAAGCGGTGTGTGCTATTCAGCGGTTGCTGGAGCATGCACACTGCTGTGCACACAAACACCCAGAACATCCGCCCTCGCTTGCACGCGCTCCCGTGACGGTGATTATATCTGCATGGTGTTGATGGTTGATATAATAATGGATCCCCGGATTGTGGCTCTGTGTGGATGTTTATTGACGAGCATGGGTTTTTGCTTGTTTTTGGATCATTGCGGCAATTAGACCGTGATGAAAATGATTGGAATAGTTGCGCACACGACAAGCACTGGAGAAATTAATTTGAAATCCTTACAGTCGTGGGTGGATTTTTGGAATTTTGCTGTGGGTGTTGAGAATTCACCTACAATTGGAAATTAATTGCCATCACAATACATCACAACGCTATTGATTAGTGTTATTCTCATTCTGCTATGATGGGTATCGTAATATGAGCAGCAGCAGTTGAACAACAATGAAAGTCACCATCGTGTTAATGATGATGATATAGGTTACGATACGATGCGTCTTTTGTTCTTGCTGATGACCATTTGAGTGTGCTCAGGTGTAGACAAAACATACATCAATTAATGCCTGGATATGTTTGACACGTGTTCGGGTGAGTATTTTGATGAGACTTTGATTTATTTGACCATTACCAAGAAGGAGTGTGATGCTTATGTATATATTGATGCCATGAAATACATGACATTTCAACATTTCAATAATTATGCGTACAAAATTGAGGCCTGAGTCAGCGCAAGCGAATACACTCTCACTGTTCACCAAATACATTAAGGATTATATGTCCGGTGTCCACATCCGGTAGTTAGGGGGATTAGGGGCATAATGGACACCCTAAGCAAATGAGTATGTTAGGCCTGCATAACAGACAAAAACTTAACATATTATCAGTTGGCTTACAACTTTAACTTGTTTCCTACGTATTTCAATCATTTACAGCAGGTAGAATGTCATCATTGTAAAGAAATAATGAATTGTAAACCGTGTGTTTTTTAGGGCTGACAAGAAAGGTACGGGGCGAAATGGACACCCATCGGGGCATAATGGACACCCCTGCATGTTTTTTTTTATTCTTCATCACTTAACCTAATTTACAGCTCTATTGTCCACTAGGGCACTACGTGAGCGATTTCAATTGACAGCTGTACCTACAGTATTGTACAGAGCCTAGATGTATTCTATTATACTTTATCGAACGGTTGCCTTTATGCTGCTTTCACTTTTCTACTCTACATGGTAGAATGATGAGCACAAGGATGATAGGTGGCCGCTGTTCCTTTCCAGTCCGATTGGGGGGTCCATTATGAGTAGCAATTCGCCGATGTCCAGGTATCCGGGTCCGTTTGAGCCATGGGGCTCAGAAGAGGGTCAGTGTCAGCCGCTCTCGGTGAAGAGCAACTGACGAAAAATTGCAAGTGCCGGGGCTGGGAATCAAACCCATGACCATCCGCATATGAAGCGGACGTGTGACCAACTACGCCACGGGCCCCGATCAACCCTGCATATTTTATGCTAATTCTTTGGTTACATCGGTTAGTTAAGTAATTTGCCTACGGAGATCAATACCACATATATAATACTCCATCTTAGACGAGTTTACATAACATCAAAGTTAATTAAATAAGTTGGATTGCAAACTCTCTAAAACGCCTAACAGTATGCAACGCGCGTACATCCATTCATAATTGCCAGTGTTCATTTCGCCCCGAAACGATTAAAACATTGAAATTGCTATTTTGAGTAAGTTCTGATCAAAAATATAATACTTCATCCATTGCTAAATCTGCGTATACATGTAGATAAGCTAACAATACACTTGTTTTTATGGTGGACATACTTAAACGCTCGCACACTGGGGCAGGATTGAAAATACATGGAAAAAACCTCTAGCTCGTCGAGATGTCGAGATCCACACTTGGTGTCTTCAGAGAAAATATTTCTATGAACAAAGTTGATATTCTGAATGGTAGCATATTTTTCTTACGTTATTCGCATAAAAGTCCTATAAGTCATTTTGGCCAACTTTCATTTTAGCGGTATGGTGTCTTCGGCAAAGTTGTTCGGCTATTTATGCTCAAAAAGTTTGCCGAAGACGTCAAATTTCCAAAGCCTACTATTCTTGAGATATTGGCCGTTTTATAAAATACCTACCTAAAATCGAGTTTTTTTCATTAAATTACGTTTTTAAACAAATTTAATGTCCGTTTTCGAGTTATAATAATGAAAAATACTAAAATAAATCATATATCAAATAAACTAGTTGGAAAAAAACAAAATATGCAACGATATTTTATAGAAAAATCCTGAAAATCACACAAAATGTATATAGGACGTTCTTGCAGTCGGGCAAGTTCGGGCAAGCTTTTTCATCGGCGATCACCTAAAAACTACATAAGCTTTCATGTAATTTTTTTTCACCGACATGATATTTGATGATTTTTTTTAAATAGCGTTCAAAGTTTACTGTTTTGTGTAAATTAGTACAACATATTTGCAGATATATTACCATGTTATATGGTGCCAAGTGAACCATGAGAAGTATAAATGCAATCTAGTCACAGTTTTAGTTATTTTAAAGCTTCAAACAAATTGTAAAACACAAAAATGTCCTAAACACGCCATTTAACCTTGGTTTTATCATTATCCTATATAATCTTATTTAATAGCAATATTGTTTGCATGTTCAATGATCTAAAAACTCACTTTTATTGGCGTTTCGGACATTTTTGTGTTTTACAATTTGTTTGATGCTTAAAAATAACTAAACCTGTGACTAAATTGTATTTATACTTCTCATGGTTCAAACAAACGTTAATTTTTTTTTTATTTTTTTTTATAAAGAAGCTCCTTATTTTTTTTTTTATTCTTAATCACTTAACCTAATTTACAGCTCTATTGTCCACTTGGGCACTACGTGAGCAATTTCAATTGACAGCTGTACTTACATTTTGTACAGCGCCTAGACTCTATTCTACTTTATCGAACTGGTTTCCTTTCTGCTGCTTTCCCTTTTTCTACTTTATACCTAGTAGAATGATGAGCACAAGGATGATGATGGATGGCCGATGTTCCTTTCCAATCCGATTGGAGGTCCATTATGAGTAGCAGTTCGCCGATGCCCAGGTATCCGGGTTCGTTTGAGCCATGGGGCTCAGAAGAGGGTCAGTGTCAGTTGCTCTCGGGGGAAAAGCAACTGACGAAAAATTGCAAGTGCTGGGGCTGGGAATCAAAACCATGACCATCCGCATATGAAGCGAACGTGTGACCAACTACGCCACGGGCCCCGGCATAAACAAACGTTATGTTAAGAGCCAAATACCAGGGATTTCTTTAGGAATTCTTTCAAGGACATATTCAGGAATTCCTTTAGACATATATTCAGGAACATCTCAGTGATTCTTTCAGAAATTCCACAAGGGACTTCTCTAGGAGTTTCTCCTTCGTGGATTCTTCCATGGGCATCTTGCAGGGTTCCGACAGTCATGATCTCAGGGTTTGTTCCAAGAAATGCTTCAAGAATTCATCCCACGATTCCTTCAGAATTTTTTACAGACACTTCTTTAAGGATGCATCGACGAATTCTTTCAGGAATTTCTCAATAGCTTCCTTTAGTGATTCCATCATTGATTGCTCCAGAGACTTTTTCAAGAGTTCCTCTATGGGTTTCACCAGACATCCTTCCGGGGATTTCTCCTGGGATATCTTTAGAGGTTCCTCCAGAGATTATTCCAGTGCTTTTTTCGAAAATTCACCCAGGAATTTCTCTAGGGATTCCCGTCAACAGAAATTCTTTCAGGTATTTCTGTAAGTGTTCCTTCAGAGATTTCTTCAGGGATTTCTCTATATATTCCTTCAAGAATTCCACTAGTGATTGCTCCAATTATTTAATCTGGAATAATTCGAAGTATTTCAGCAGGAATACCAGAATTTTACCAGAAATTAGCTTAAAATTAATCTAGGAGTTCCTTAAAACATTGTACAAAACATTCTTTTGGGAGTTCATCCAAAGATTTCAACAATAATTCGTATAAAAATTATTGCAGACATGGATTTCATTTTTTTTCCTACAGAAATTCTTCCAGGTATTTGTTAAGAAAACTTTCCTGGGATTATCTAAGGAATTCCTCAAAGGATTTTTATCAGAAATTCTTCCAGGTTTTCCTTCAAGAATTCCTCCAGGGATTCATCCGGAAATTTCTGCTGTGTTTGTTTCAGGGATTGTTTTAAAAATTCCTCCATGGATTCCCCCACGGAATTTTTTTTAGAATTCTTTCAGGAGTTCCTCTTTCAACTCTTTCAGGAACTCCTCCAGGAACTCATCCAGTACTTCCCACAGGGACTGTTTAGGAATTCCTTTAGCCTCTAAGAATCGCTTTCGCGATTCCAAGGATTCCATCTACAATTTCTTCAGGAATTATTCCTGGGATTCCTCCAGGAATTTCTCAAGGGATTCCTCCACAAATTTCTTTAGAGATTCCTCCAGGATTTGTTCCAGGGATTGTTGTAGGGATTAACCGAAAAATTCATCCAGGGATTCCTTCAGAAATGCCTTTAGAGATTTCTCCGGAAGTTCCTCCAGGAATTCTTCTAGATATTCCTCCAGGACTATTTTTAGAGATCCCTCCGTTAATCCCAGACATTCCTCTAGGATATCCTCCAGGAATTCCTTAAAGAAATTCTGCAGGGCCTAACTCGAGAATTGCTTCTGAGATTCTTTCTAGAACAATTTTGTTTTAAAATTTATTAAAGAAGTTCCCATGAAGTTCCCAAGATTTCTTCAGGAATTCCTCCTTGTATTCATAAAGGAACTCCTTCAGGAATTAATCAGTACTTCCTCCAGGAACTGTTTAGGGAATCCCTTAGGAATTCCTCTTGAAATTGCTCCGGAATTCCTTCTGGAGTTTCTGCAGGAACTCTTCTAAGGATTCCTCCAGATTTTCTCCAACAATTTCATCTGAAATTTCTTCAGGAATTATTCCTGGTATTCTATACAAGATTTACCCACGAAATTCTTTATGAATTTCTCTAGAAATTTTTCCAGGGATTTCTCTGGGAATTCCTGCAGGGATTTCTCTTAAAAATCCTCCAGGAATTCATCTAGAGATTCCTCCATAAATTCCACCAGAAATTCCTCTAGAGATTTCTCCCGGAGTTCCTGTGGAGATTCCTTTAGGAATTCCCACGGGCATTTCAAGGATATCCTCCAGGGATTCCTTTAATAATTCCTACACGATTTTTTTTTCGGAGATTCCTCAAAAAAATCCTCCAGAGTTTTCTCAATGCATTCCTTCAGGGATTCCTCCAGTAATTGCTTCCAGGATTCTTCCAAGAATTCCACCAGGAATTCCTACAGAAATTTATCCAGGAAATCTTCAAGGATTTTTTTTCAGATATTTTTTTTCAGGAATTCCTCCAAAGATTTCTCCAGAAATTACTTCCGAGAATCCTCAAGAATTCCACCAGTAATTCTACTATGCATTCTTCTAGGAAATTTTTCAGGCATTCATCAGGGATTACTCTTTGGAATCTTGCAGAGATTTCTCCAGGATTTTTTCAGCGATCCCTCCAGGAATTCTACCAGATATTCCTCCAGGAATTGCTTCAAGGATTCCTCCAGAAATTCCTCCAAATTTTTCTAGGATTGCTTCAAGAATTCTTCTCCAAATCCCTTCAGAAATCCATGCAGGCATTCTTCTAGGATTTCATCCAGGAATTTATCCAGAGTCTTCTCGAGGAATTCCTTCAGGAATTTCTTCGGGGATTCCTCCAGAAATTTCACCAAGAAGTAATCAAGAAATTCCGTCATAAATTATGTCAGCAATTCATCCAGGAATTTCTCCAGGAAATCATTCAAGGATTGCTACAGATTTTTTTCCTTCTAGATTTTTTTTCAGGAATTCTTGCAAGAATTCTCCAGATGTTCCTCCAGTAATTGCTACAGGGATTCCTCTAGGAATTCCGCTTAAAATTATTTTAGGTACTCTTCCAGGGATTTCACCACGAATTTCTCCAATGATTGCCAGGGATTCCTTCAGAAATTCCTTCGAGGATTTTTCCAGGAATTCCTCCAGATATTTCTCCATATATTCCTCCAGGAATTTCTCAGGGGATTTTTTCAGAAGTTTCTCCCAGTGTTCATCTAGAGATTTCCCCAGCAATTCATCCAGTAATTATTGCAGGAATTCCTCCAAAAAATCCTCCAGGAATTCCCAAACGACAACCTCCAGGAATTCCTTCACGCATTTCTCCAGGATTTTATCCAGGAACTCCACTAAGAAATTCTCCAGGAATTTCCCCAAGAATTTCTTCAGGAATACTTCCAGCAATTTCTCTAGAAATTGATCCAGGAATTTCTCCTGGACATCCTTTAGAAATTATGTCAGCAATTTCTCTTGGATATTTTCCAGATAATCTTGTGGGGATTTTTTCAGATATCCTTCCAGAAAATTCTTCAGGATAACCCTCAGGATTTTTTTCAAGGATTTCACCACGAATTTCTACAAGGATTTCTCAGGGATTCATGCGGGAAATCCTTCGAAGATTCTTCCAAGAAATCCTGCGGAAATTCCTCTAAGGATTCTTCCAGCAATTCCTTTTAGGATTTCTTAAGAATCTCTTCCAGGAAATTCGATAGGGACTACTGCAGGAATTCCTCCAGGGATTTCTTCGAAAATTTCTTCAAGGATTCCGCTAAGGATTCCTTCAGGAATTCCTCCGAGGATTTCTCCAGGAATTCCTCCAAAAATTTCGCTACAAATTCCTCCAAGATTTTCTCAAGGGATTTTTTTTTTTCAGAAATACAAATATAGTATATATCTCCCAGAATTCCTCTGGAGATTGCTCTATAAACTTATCCAGTAATTCTGTCAAGAATTTCTCTAGAGATTCCTCCAGCAATTTCATCATGGATTCCTCTAGTAATTCCCACAGGAATACCTCTAGGAATTCCTCCAGGCATTCCTCCTGGATTTCATCCAGGAACTCTTCCAGAAATTCCTCTAGGAATTACCTCAGAAATTTCTTCACGAATTTCTCCAGGAATTTCTCCAGGAATTTCTCCAGGAATTTCTCCAGGAATTTCTCCAGGAATTGCTCCTAGACATCCTTTAGAAACCATATTAGCAATTCCTCTAGGGATTCCTCCAGGTATTTCTCCAGAAATTTTTCATGAGATGCCATCAGAAATTACTTCAGGAATTCCTCCAGAGATTTCTCCACGAATTTCTCCAGGGATTTTGACATGGATTCCTCCAGCAAAACCTTCGAAGATTCCATCAGGAAATCCTCCAAAAGTTCCTCCAAGGATTCTTCCGGGAAATTCTCTATGGATTTCTTCAGAAATTCATTGAGAAGTTTCAGGAAGTTCTCCAGGAATACCTCATAAATTCATCATGGGTCACCCCAGATATTCCTCCAGGAATTCCTCCAGGGATTTCTCCACAAATTTCTACAAGGATTCCCCCAGGGATACCTTCAGGAATTTTATCGAGGATTTTTCCAGGTATTCCTCTAGAAATTCCTCCAGAAATAACTCAGTGGTTTTTTTTTTCAGAAATATAAAAATAATAGAAATTCGTCCAGTAATTCTTTCAAGAATTCCTCCAGCAATTCCCATAGGAAAACCTTCAGGAATTGCTTCAGGAATTTCTCCAGGATTTTATCCAGGAATTTCATCAGGAATTTCTCCAGGAATTGCTCCTGGACATCCTTCAAAAATTATGTCAGGAATTTCTCCAGGAATTTCTTCAGGAAATCCTCTAAGGATTTCTTCAGAGATTCTTCAAGGGAATTCCCCAGGAATATTTTCAGGAATGTTTCAGGAGTTCCTCCAGAGACTCCTTCAGGAGTTCCTCCAGAGATTCGTCCAGGATTTGCTTCAGGGATTATTCCAGGGATATTCCCAGAGATTCATCCAGACAATCCTCCTGGAATTACTCAAGGATTATTTTTTTTCAGAAATTTCTCCAGCAATCCCTCCCAGAATTGCTTTAGAGATTTCTCCAGGATTTTTCCAGAGATTGCTCCAAGAATTCGTCCAAGAAATTTCTCCAGGAATTCCTGCTGGGTCTCATCCAGAAATTCTTCCTGGAATTACGCCAGGTATTTGTTCAGAGGTTTTTCCAGGATTCTCTGTAGAGATTTTCCCAGGAACTGCTTCAGAAATTCCTCTGAAGTTCTCTTAAAAAAATCATTCAGGAGTTCCTTCGGAAATTACCGAAATCATTCTATCATCATTTCAGGGATGTACCCAAGAACTTCTCCAGGATTACCTGATGATTTTTTTTTTGATTATTTCAAGATTATCTGGAAGAATTCCTCCAGCGAATAGTATTGGAAGATAATTTAAAAAGAACATGAATCGGGAAATTCTAGCTTAGTCCTCAAAAGAGTTCGTATTTCGAAAAAGAGTTCAGCTATAATTTTTCATGAATGTTTTAGACATTAACAAAAAAAAAAGTCAGAGCGAAAAAATGCACAAGTAAATAAAAATATGTAAATTTCCAGAAATTGGTCACCGCTACCACAACCACATTGATTTATGTAGATCTTGCGAGCTTTTTTTTAACGTATTGTACAAAATACAACAGAATGACAGCTGAAGGATTAAATAATGCTTTTAGAATATAATGTTATTACATTCAATTTTATCGTATTGCGTATAGTTATAAAAGCTAGTAAGTACAAATTTGATAAGGGTGCTTGACCGCCCCCCCCCCCTTCCCCCCTGACCTAAAAGCTGGCTACGCCCTTGCACACACCTCATTCGGTTTTACCATTTTTACTATTTTGAGACACATGATACCAACATTGACCTGTCAAACGCGAAGAAAATAAACAAAACAAACACATGCGTCGTCGCCCCACAATGGCTGATGTAATTTTTCCTTATAAAATACTAATGAATCAAAGATTCTGTGCACTGAAAATATCCATTTACGCCTTACATTAATTAAAAAAATCTCAATGCTTAAGGTGACGGAGTTACCCCTTCCTCCCCTAACTGTAATAAATAAGTCACCTTTTCCAGCTCGACAATCAGTCGATGTGTCAAATATTTTAAAGCACAGCCTTCAGTAAAAGAGCAGCGCAATAAGTCAAACAGCGAGTAAAAAGAACTCCCCCCGAGTTTTTCCTAACAAGCAACGACACTTATCCTCATCCCATCTACAGCCAGATCCGTTACTTGACTTGACTTGACCTTATTCTCCAACATTTTATGCGTTGCAAGTCGTCGATCTGCTGCTGCTGCTGCCGCTGCCCCTACAAACAAACTAACGATGCTGGAGAAGACAATGATTCAACTTCCCAAAAAGCTTTCGCCATTCTATGTAAGTACTTGGTGCAGCTTATGCAGTGTTCAGTGAAACAGCAAAATTGAATTTCTGATTTTCTCCGCGTTTACAGACTTCCAGCAGCAGCAGCTTCCCCAACTGAACCGAGGACATGCGAGATGTGAGCTGTTGAGGGTGAACGCATGGTTGCTTTGCACCACGTTGCCAAGTGCAACTCGAGATGAGATAGTGGGTGGATACCGATGTCAGCCAGAGGAGAACGGAGATCATTTTGTGTCGTTGGGATTTATTTGATAAAGAGCACTCCACGGGGCGGGTGCCAGAAGGAGGAGAAGAATTCGTTGCTGGCTGCAACTGTAGACAACGACTTCAATTTTCAAAGCACCTTGCAATGTGATGCGCGTAGGTGGATACCTCGAATGCCAGCTTGATGGTACAATTTTATGGTTTTTAGGAAACTGCTGCTCCACCGGTGCCACCGGTTTCTTAAGTGGATTCGCATTCTGTGCGGGTGGGGTGGGGGGTGAACGTGCCACCGAAATGATAATGTACTTCTTATGGCGGTGGCATTTCGTCGAGTGAATGATGTAAACTTGAGCGTCAGATCTGACGGCAGATAGCTGAAATTTGGGGTCGTAAAATGTGTGTATTGAATTTATATGGGAGAGTTTGTATGGTGCATTCTTTTGTTAGTAATTTCCACCAGAGAGTAAAATGTTCATTGTCAATGCGAATAATCAGCACAAACTTTGAAAACCCTACACTGAGGAGTCAAAGCAAAGTTCAATGTTGTGGATGATAACTCTTTTCTCACTGACTTACCTTTCTAAGGCCTGAGTGTCCTTTGCTGTACGTAGGAATCGTCTCCATTCAACTCGGTCCATGGCTGTGCGTTTTCAGTACCGCACTCTGCGAAGCGTCCTCAAATAGTCCTCCTTTTTATCTACCCACCTAGCTTGCTGCGCACCACATCTTTTTGTACCGGTCCGATGGATCTCGAGAACCATTTAAATTGAGTTGCGTTACTCGGCTGTTCGGGCCCGTATGAAGTTGATCATCAATATTAACTTCTTTTCTCGATCAGCCTAGATAGCTGTGTAGTGTCGGTAGCGAATGTCTCAATTAGCTAAGAATAACACTACGGACCGCCTGTTTCGGTGGTAAGATTCCACCAACAGGTGACCCCTTAAATTCATGGTGTGATGCGGTTTCATGCTTACCGTGCCTAGGAATGAATGGCTAGGGGGGTCTAATAAAAAATTTAACCGCAAACGGAGCCTGTGGAGTACCAGGGCGCCCTTCACAGTATGTTGCCCTTACTGTGCGAACCGGAGCAATGGTGCAGTGGACCTTGTGTTTCTCCGAGACAATCGGCTGCCCTTATTTAGTCTCACTTGCGGCTAAATAAGGGCGGGATTATGAAGATGTTAATTAGTTTTAATTTTCACCTATATGGTTTCGCATTATGCGATTTACACAGTGTTTTCTGTGTATCCTCGCCTTTGGCGTTTTCCAATCGATACCAGTCTGGTTTTGTTGCTGCTGTTCTTTGTTGTGCTGTCGTTGCGAAGAGTTTAATCTTGCCTACTTTGGGTAGTGGCTACGGTTAGGATAGCTCAGATCAATCTTCAGCATAAAAGAACAGCAACAATCAATCTTTGCAGACTTAGGGGCTGTCCATAAACTACGTAGACTCATTTTTGGCCATCTCAGACCACCCCCCCTCCTCCGTCGTAGACTTTAGTTCATACCTTGGTTCATACAAAAATTTGAAAATTTGTATGGAGCGTAGACTTTGGCCAGAACCCACCGCCCCCCAAGTAACACACATGTTATATAAAAGTTACCACAGCGCAAGTTTTGGTTGAATTACGTAAAATAAACTTCTATACAACCAAAACTTGCGCTGTCGTAACTCTATTATAACATGTGTGTTGCTTGCCCACCCACCCCCCCCCTCAGAGTCTACGTAATTTTTCGACAAGCCCTTATGCAAAATGGTTCAGCCCAAGTGGCCTTGGTCCAAGAACCTTACTTCCGTAAGGGGAATTTCTATCTAGGAAACCTTGTGAACCCGGTGTTTGCTACTTTCAGTAAACATGAAATGGCAAACTCGCGTGTCATGCCTCGAGCCTGTGTGCTTTTGTTACTACACTCATCTCTGAACTAACCGCCAGAGATGTATGTGCTATCACAATTGATGTATCTGTTGGAAACCTCAACAGGAAATACGTCTATTGTTCGGTTTATTTACCGCATGATGAACCATCCCCTACGGATGCTTTCAAACAAGTCATCGCATACTGTACTTCAAAAGGCCTTCCGTTAATTGTTGGTAGTGATGCTAATGCTCACCATATCATCTGGGGCAGCTCAGACATTAACTTGAGAGGCTCCAGTTTGATGGAGTACTTAAGTAGTACAGATCTTGCATTACTTAACATAGGCAACCACCCAACCTTCTTGCACAGAGAACAGACGTCTATCTTCGCTTTCTACCTTGTGTAAAACTTTGTAACGGTCATTTCAGAGTATGTGGTTATGCTCCCGTTCCGCGGCGCTAGCGTCCCATCACTTAGGGGCTGTCCATAAACCACGTGGTCATTTTTTGGGACTTTTCAACCCCCCCCCCCCCCCGCGTGGTCATTAGTCCATACAAAATTTTTTTCTTGTCCATACAAAATGGTCATTTGCCGAACCCCCCCCCCCCCCCTCCATGACCACGTGGTTTATGGACAGCCCCTTACATTGTTGTGTTGTCATATTTGTTTCCAGTGCTCGCCGTTTTTGGCCGTTTGGCGCTCGTGTCGTTTTGTGGGCTAGTGTATTTTAACTATGAACGCTGCCATCGTGGGGTCAAATCGACTTTATATGTGGGGCAGTCTCCGTTGGTGGCGTTGAGGTACACTTAAATCCTTTACACACGATTTCGTCGTATTTTTGTTCGAGCTTAAATGTCTGTTCTCTGTGCTTCTTGGTATCTGCTAGAGAGGAAGTGTTAGTCATAACGTTTTGCTCTAGCAGAATTAGTCACAAGCTGACCAATTGGCATGTGTCAGACGAAGAATCTTTATCTGACCATCGCTACATCTTTTTTGAACATTTAAATGTTACTTCGCAAACATTGCGTTTCAGGAATCCCCGGTCAACAAACTGGGATCTGTTTATTTCATGGATACTCACCATCCATTGACACTCCAAGTGATTTAGATGATGCCGCTGATACTACAACGACCTTCGTCATGGAAGCTTTTGAAGAAGCATGCCCTCTACGGTCTGTGAAGATCACAAGAGGAACCCCTTGGTGGAACTCTGATCTGGCGAAACTCAGGAAACAATGTAGAAAGAGTTGGAACAGACGACGTTCGGCTGGTTCGGAGACTTTCAGGTCGGCTCGCAAGGCCTACAGGTCTGCTGAACGATCCGGCTGGAAAAACCTTTGTACAAATGTTTCCAGTTTGAGTGAAGTCAGTCGGTCAAATAAAATCTTTGCGAAATCTAAGGATTTCCGAGTGAACGAACTTCGTCTGCCAAATGGCGATCTGACTTCCTCTGATGATGAAGTTCTGGAATGCTTATTCAGCACACACTTCCCTGGATGCGTGGATATTACATCTTCGGATGAACCTGATGTCTTTTCTTGTAATTACGATTCCCTGGCTTCGGCTCGGAGTATTGTAACTATAGAATCGATTGAGTGGGCACTTAATAGCTTTGCTCCTTTCAAATCTCCTGGGGCAGATGGGATTTATCCTATTCTGCTTCAGAAGGGATTTGATTATTTCAAACACGTATAAAAAAGAATACTTGTTTGCAGTTTTGCTACAGGGTATATTCCCAAATCCTGGCGGAATATTACTGTGAAGTTTATTCCGAAAGTGGGTCGTGCGTCGAAGAACCAAAGAGTTTTAGACCTATCAGTTTGCCCTCTTTTCTTCTGAAATGCTTAGAACGCATTGTGGATAATCACATCCGTGATGTTCATCTGTCCAACGTGCCTCTTCATGTGAACCAACATGCCTACCAATCTGGTAAGTCCACTGTGACTCTTTTACACAAGGTTGCTTACGATATCGAGAAAACGTTCGCTCAAAAGCAATCTTGTTTCGATGTTTTCTTAGATATCGAGGTTGCCTTTGACAATGTGCCATATTGGAAGCCGCACGGAGTCATGGTATATCTCCATTCAGCAAATGCTCAAAAACCGATATCTCTTCTCGACATTGCGTCTAGCAGGGATTATGAAATTGAGTGTTTGTGGATGCCCCCCAGGGGGAGTCTTGTCACCGCTTATGTGGAATCTCGTAGCAGATACGCTATTGAGACAACTCAATAATAGCGGTTTTCCTACTTATGGATTTGCCGACGACTACCTAGTATTGTTAGTAGGTATGTGTATCACCACCCTTTTCGACCTCATGCAAAGCGCTCTTCAGGTAGTTGGGGGGTGGTGTCGCCAATATGGCCTTTCGGTAAATCCGAGTAAAACATCTATTGTTCTTTTTACGGAAAGGCGAAACCTTTGCGTCTCTTTGATTCTGAAATCGATGTGACTGAACAGGTAAAGTACATTGGAGTCATTCTTGATTCCAAGCTTTCCTGGACACCTCATATTGAGTTCAGAATCAAGAAAGCTTGTATGGCCTTTGGGCAATGCCGGCGAACCTTTGGTACAACTTGGGGTCATAAACCCAAGTATATCAAATGGATCTACACAACTGTTGTTCGGCCAATATCGGCCTATGGATGTCTTGTGTGGTGGCAAAAGGGCGAAATGAGAACGATCCAATCAAAGTTAGGCCTTCTGCAAACGATGTGCTTAATGGCGATGTCTGGAGCGTATCAGTCTTACTTACTTGGAAGACACTGCCCCGTTTTTCAGGCCGAAATCGTTGCTCTTATGTGCGGAGTGCAATCAGCACTTCAGCAGCACGTAATGGGCAAAGTAATATACTTCTGTTCAGATAGCCAGGCTGCTATTAAAGCACTTGCTTCGGCCAACTCTAGGTCGAAGATAGTTATCGCTTGTCGAACTCAAATCGAGGAGCTGAATTCAGCAAACGTTGTTAACCTTGTATGGGTGCCTGGCCATTCTTCCTTCGCTGGAAATGAGTTGACTGATGAGTTAGCTCGCACTGAAGCATCACATGACTTCATTGGCCCTTAGCCAGCTATTCCGATATCGAAGTGTTGGGTAAAGCTTCAGATTCACACCTGGGCTGCCTCTCAACACAGACAATATACTGGAATAGTTTGGAATCATGTCGTCAAACCAAATTGTATTGTACTGAGCCATCTCCAAGGGTGGCGAAGTATCTTACAAATCTGTCAAAGCAGAATTGCAGCATTCTGGTCAAAGCATTGGCTGGCCACTACCGACTCAGCTATCACATGGCGATCATTCAGCAAGCTGATTCATTTGCATGTGATAGCTGTGAATCCGATTATGGAACTTCGTATCATTTGATATGTAACTGTCCAGTTTTTGCACAACTGCGTTTCCGAGTATTCGGTAAACACTTATTGAGTGAAACTGACTTCAGAGACCTGAATATTCAGGGTATTCTGTTGTTCTTAACCCGCTGTGGTAAAGAGCTATATGCTCTCTTTCGCTTTATGCGTTATTACAGTGCCCTTTTCAGGGCGCTGTTTGAACACATTGTTGTACGCTTATGCGTTAGTATCCTCTTCCAGGGTACTTTTCCTATTTCCCTACCTGTCCTCATCCCCATCCTTATCCTCACGTTGTCCCAAATGGAGAATAACGTGCCTCTGTAACCGGCCTTCTGATACCTGATAGCTCGCTGCGCACCACATCTTCTTGTACCGGTCCGATGGATCTCAAGAACCATTTCAATCGAGTTGCTATCCGACAACCTGATGATCTGATCCGTCCGCCATAGACTCCTTATTTTCGTAATGTTGATGATATAATTAGTTCTCTCAGCAGCTGATGCAGTTCATGGTTCATTCGCCTTCTCCAAGTCCCGTCTTCCATCTGCAGTCCGCCGTAGATCGTATGCAACACCTTCCGTAGGTAAACTACCATGTGTCAGATGAAGAATCTTTATCTGATCATCGTTACATCTTGTTTGAACATGTGAATTTTACTTCGCAAACTTTGCGTTTCAGGAATCCCCGGTCAACCAACTGGGATCTCTTTACCGATTTGGTTGCAGCCAAATTTCATGGATACTCACCATCAATTGACACTCCAAGTGATTTAGATGATGCCGTTGATACTACAACGGCCTTCATTATGGAAGCTTTTGAAGAAGCCTGCCCTCTGCGGTCTGTGAAGACCACAAGAGGAACCCCTTGGTGGAACTCCGATCTGGCGAAGCTCAGGAAACAATGTAGAAAGAGTTGGAACAGACGACGTTCGGCTGGATCGGAGGCTTTCAGGTCGGCTCGCAAGGCCTACCAGAAAGCTCTTCGGTCTGCTGAACGATCCGGCTGGAAAAACCTTTGTACAAATGTTTCCAGTCTGAGTGAAGCCAGTCGATTGAACAAAATCCTTGCAAAATCTAAGGATTTTCAAGTGAACGAACTTCGTTTGCCAAATGGTGATTTCACTTCCTCTGATGAGGAAGTTTTAGAATGTTTATTCAGTACACACTTCCCCGGATGTGTGGATATTACATCTTCGGATGAACCTGATGTCTTTTCTTGTAGTTATGATTCTTTAGCTTCGGCTCGGAGTATCATAACTTTAGAATCGATTTAATGGTGCACTTAATAGCTTTGCTCCTTTCAAATCTCCTGGGGCAGATGGGATTTATCCTATTTTGCTTCAGAAGGGATTTGATCATTTCAAACATGTTTTGAAACAACTACTTGTTTGCAGTTTTGCTACAGGGTATATTCCCAAATTCTGGCGGGATATTACTGTGAAGTTTATTCCGAAAGTGGGTCGCGCGTCGTATGAAGAAGCAAAGAGCTTCAGACCTATCAGTTTGACCTCTTTTCTTCTGAAATGCTTAGAACGCATTGTGGATCATCACATCCGTGATGTTTATCTGGCCAATGTGCCTCTTCATGTGAACCAACATGCTTACCAATCTGGAAAGTCCACTGTGACTCTTTTACACAAAGTTGTTTACGATATCGAGAAGGCATTCGCTCAAAAGTAATCCTGCTTGGGTGTTTTCTTAGATATCGAGGGTGCCTTTGACAACGTGCCTTTCGATGCCATATTGGAAGCCGCACGGGGTCATGGTATATCTCCAATGATTTCCAATTGGATTCACCAAATGCTCAAAAACCGACATCTCTTCTCGACATTGCGTCAAGCGGCGATTAGGAAATTGAGTGTTTGTGGATGCCCCCAAGGGGGAGTCTTATCACCACTTTTATGGAATCTCGTAGCAGATACGCTATTTAGGCAACTCAATAATAGCGGTTTTCCTACTTATGGTTTTGCCGACGACTACCTAACATTGTTAGTCGGTATGTGCATCAGCACCCTTTGGTTGGTTGGTGTCGCCAATATGGCCTTTCGGTAAATCCGAGTAAAACATCTATTGTTCTTTTCACGGAAAAGCGAAACCGTAATGGTGTTCGAACTTTACGTCTCTTTGATTCTGAAATCAATGTGACTGAACAGGTAAAGTACGTTGGAGTCATTCTTGATTCCAAGCTTTCCTGGACACCTCATGTTGAGTTCAGAATCAAGAAAGCTTGTATGGCCTTCGGGCAATGCCGGCGAACCTTTGGTACAACTTGGGGTCTAAAACCCAAGTATATCAAATGGATCTACACAACTGTTGTTCGGCCAATATTGGCCTATGGATGTCTTGTGTGGTGGCAAAAGGGCGAAGTGAGAACGGTCCAATCAAAGTTAGGCCATCTCCAAAGGATGTGCTTAATGGCGATGTCTGGAGCGTTCTCTTCAACTCCCACGGCAGCGCTCGAAGTTCTCTTTGACGTTGTCCCACTACACATTCATCTCAAACAAGAAGCACTTTCTTGCACTTACCGTCTATGGGTACTCGGTTTACTAGAGGAAACTCCTGTGAACCGCAGTTCAACACACACCTCGTTGTTTCCACTTTTGGTGAATTGGGACAAAGTTGTCCTTGCTCCAAGTGATCTTACAATTGCTTGTAATTTTCCATATAGAACATTTTCCACGAAATTCCCTTCCCGGGAAGAGTGGACATCTGGTTATCTGGAGAGAAGTATTTCAGACGGCATCGTATGTTACACTGATGGCTCCCTTCTAGAAGGTCGAGCAGGTGCTGGTGTTTATTCTCGTGAGCTAAGGCTGTATCAGTCTTATTCACTTGGCAGACACTGCACCGTTTTTCAGGCCGAAATCTTTGCTCTTATGTGCGGAGTGCAATCAGCACTTCAGCAGCACGTAATGGGCAAAGTAATATACTTCTGTTCAGATAGCCAGGCTGCTATTAAAGCACTTGCTTCGGCCAACTCCAGGTCGAAGATAGTTATCGCTTGTCGAACTCAAATTGAGGAGCTGAATTCAGCAAACGCTGTTCACCTTGTATGGGTACCTGGCCATTCTTCCATCGCTGGAAATGAATTGGCTGATGAGTTAGCTCGCACTGGAGCATCACATGACTTCATTGGCCCTGAGCCAGCTATTCCGGTATCCAAGTGTTGGGTGAAGCTTCAGATTGACACCTGGGCTGCCACTCAGCACAAACAATACTGGAATAGTTTGGAGTCATGTCGTCAAACAAAATTGTATTGTACTGAGCCATCTCTAGGGGTGGCAAAGTATCTAACAAATCTGTCAAAGCAGAATTGCAGCATGCTGGTCAAAGCATTGACTGGCCACTGCCGACTCAGTTATCACATGGCGAATATTCAGCAAGCTGATTCATTTGCATGTGATAGCTGTGAATCCGATTATGGAACTTCGTATCATTTAATATGTAACTGTCCAGCTTTTGCGCAATTGCGTTTCCGAGTACTCGGGAAACACTTATTTAGTGAAACTGACTTCAGAAACCTGAATCTTCAGGACGTTCTGTTGTTCTTGACCCGCTGTGGTAAAGAGCTATAGGCTCTCTTTACGCTTTATGCATTATCACAGTGCCCTTCTCAGGGCGCTGTTCGCACCCATTGTGGCACGCTTATGCGTTATTACAGTGTCCTTTTCAGGACGCTATGTGAACCCATTGTGGTACGCTTTTGCGAGTATGACGATCCTATTCCCTTACCTGTCCTTTCCCATCTCCAATCCTTTTTCCTTCCCTTCTCCGTCAGGTAAATGATGAATAGGCTCGTGTTCAGGCGATGGCACAAATTTCCCAAATGGAGGAGAACGTGCCTCTAGAGCCGACCTACTGATACCTGATACCTGATACCTGCAGTCCGCCGTAGATCGTATGCAACACCTTCCGTAGGTAAACTACAAGAAAGCGTTGGTCTTCTGCACATAGAGTCCGTATTTCGTGCCCATAGAGGACTACCAACCAGCGTTTGTTCTGCAAACAAACATGCAGCATCCTAGAAAAGACACATAGAAATCAAGCTCACACTATTCCGCCAACGCCGCGTCGACATTGAGCGTGTATGCAAAGGTAACAACCGATATCATCATTCACTCTACAGTCTAGATCCTACCTAGACCAGCCACAACCGGTAACCAGGTGATGGTCAGAATCTATGTTGATGCTACGATAGAATCAGATATCAATTTGAACGTGTCTAATTTGAAATTCTATCTGCTGAGGCAATCTGCAGGTGTAACGATAAAAAGGCTATTTTGGAATAAGGTGCTACGAATAGTCATGATCTTGAAAGCGGCGAAGAATCATAGACCGTTCACGTTCGTCAGCTAGTGGGTGCTGAACTTTCATATCGTAGGTCATAATTCCAAATGCTGGTCAACCTGTATGCCCAGGATTTTTACGATAATGGTGATGTGATGGTTTCGGCAGCGATCATACTCGCGTTTGTGCCATAGCGTCTATACCACCATCATGATGCATCAATGGTTCTAGAGCATGGGATGTGAACGTTGAATCAGCTCTTCTGACAATAAAAAGTCCATATTTACCCTACTACTAGTGCACTACGCAATCGTGGTTTGCCTAGCTTAACATCCTAAGAGGGTTGAACGATGTACAGCAGCGGAGACCACCACGATGACTACGACCTAGAGCGTCTAATACAACCGGAATCTCGAGGCAGCATTGCCGGACGATGCTGATCTCGATGTGGCCCCTATAGAAGACTGCTAGAGTGCTGTAAAAGCAGTACGGAACAGCGCAGCCGAGAGTACTATCGGGTACATGGAGCAGCGTAGACGGAACGAATGATTCGATGGCAGTCGAGTTTGTGGTTTGGAGAAGAACACAGTACGAGTGTTGATGCTGCAGTATGAAACCCGGCAGAACGCGAAACGTTCTTTACAGATCGGGTTGGTTAAATGTATGTAACAAAAGTTCCCAAAATACAACCCTCGAACCAAATGGTCCCACACCCTACTTACTAATGTCAGTGCATAAAATCTCCACTTCTTAAAGTTACAAAAAAGGTTCTGTTTGTCCGAATTAAATTGAACAAAAACCCCAGTTTCAACGTCTGCTTCCCACACAGACAGACAAAACCAACGAAATTCAATTTGCCATAAATCATTCGCAATGGGGTTGGTTTCTGACCTTTTTATATGCGCTTCAATGGCTTGGCTATTGGTTGCAGCAGCAGAACAGTGTGTAGGTACAAGTGTAAGTTTCATTATTTTAACCACCCATATCACCAACCAACACCCTGTGATCCGGCCATACTTTCGCACATCCATCCTATCTTATGTTTTGTCCTTTGTGTTGTACCTACCTACACCTTGGCTGATAGTGTTTCGTTTTTTCGTCGTCAGGATGGCAACCGGACGACGGCGACGACGACCGTTGCAGCTGAAACGTGTTTCAATTTCGTGTTCTTAATGGCTTTTAATATGTTTTTTTCGCACTGGAAAATACCTTTCGGGGATTGTGGGTAACTGGTTTGAATGTTATGAACAGAACTATTTAGAAGTTCTTTAGTTTAACTTCATTTTACAAAAATCTCTTTTATGCAGTGCAGTATCATAACTCTTCTCTTATACAACTTATTTCAGTATCATAATGGCCTACTTTTCCACACTGGTTCATTCTGCAAGTCTCGTCAAAAAATAAACGACTCGTACTGAAAAAAAAAACTTTTTGCAAATCATTGCAAAAAATAACTATTATTCCCGTATTGTATTTTAAAAGCAGATTTCCAACTGATCTAGACAATAACATACTTTTGAATTCAAATGTCCATTAAATTAAGTTTTTGTCCCACCAGCTGACCCACATTCCCAACATCGCTTCCGCAAAAACCCGAATTCCGTTGCATGCATCGGAAATCTCCTTACACCTTGTTCGCGGCGTTGCTCTACCATTTGACCGTTTCCTTTTTCCGGCTGCGCAGCACAAATCCGACGACGACGGGTCAAACGGAGAATAAGCAACTGGGAGCAGCAACCATCTCGCCTAGCTGCCTAGCAGCATCCATTGCATTGAAAGCAGGTTGCCACGCCGTATCCTGTGTAGTTCACGCTACAAAGGTACATTGTGCAGCACCTGTCTGTATAGTTTCCTCGGTGAATCCGAATCTTACTCTTACTCTAACCTGTATTTCAATTGTTCAATTCTGTCTTTCTGTTTTGTGCCTGAATTGAGGGGACGATGATAAACTACGCAATTCAATGATTATGGAAAATCAAGCGGAACGTTAGAATAGTTCTACTGTTTTTAGATACCATAACAGTAGTAGATTACCAACCAAGCGTGCATCAGAATTGAGCTTAGGTAGTATACACTCGACCCTTCGAAATAATGCTACCCTATTTCAGTATATACAATGTAGCAACGAGCAGGGTGAGTAGCACATTTTATGTTGCATCTCACGAAGCAATATCACCGGCAAAAAGTGGCAAGCCCACTGGAACTTTCATTTTCCGGATGAATGGCTTCTGGTTCAGCCGGAAAGCCCTCTACGTGAGCTTTCCAATGAACGGTGATTTCAATTTTAGGGAATTGACTCTGTTTGCTGGTAGTTGTCTAATACTGTTAATACTAATGATTGGTGCTATACTGTTGTTCTACACAAAGTTGTTCCATGATTAATAACGTCACAAATGAATAAAAAAGCGAATAAGTTCAATATCCCAGTATTTGACATAGGGTTGGTCTTGCTCTTATTGATTGCGTTCCACTCCGGTCGGAGATGCATGTGAACGGAAGCCTTTACACAAACACGAATTAAATAAACTAATTATTTTGCACTCCAGGATTTTCCTAAAAAGAGGAAAAAGAGAGAGTGGGGGTAAAACGAGCCTGGAGCCATTGTTTCTAGCATCGTGCGGCCCTTCTTATCTGAAACTGTAGAGATTTTTGCAGTTTTTGTCGAACATTCATACGATTCCATCCGCTCCGAGCAGAGATATTGAATTTATTCGCGGTTTATAACTATTTTTCCCCATTGTGCGCTGTCCGCCATGAACACCACCGACTTGGAACCGGAAGCCAGATTTACATCACCTTTGTTCATCTTGCAGTCGCGCTTCATGTGACCCTTCTTGCCGCAGGCGTGGCACTTCCCGGTGTTTTTTTCTTCGCTTGCTTTTTTATCCGATGAACTCCGCCGGTTTTTCTGCATAAACTGTGCATCCTGTCCATCCTTTTGGATTCTTCACTGACTAGCCGAGTTTTCATCAGTTCGTACGTCAGCTCATACTCCGGGAGATTCTCTAACATCATCATCAACGGGTCAAACGATTCGGGTAGGGTGAGACTTAGTACTGAACAGACATCACTCTCCTCAAGGTTAGAGTCAGCCACATGAAGCTGCAGGATCAGATCCTCGAACTGCAGCAGATGTCCTTCCTGCAGACGAAGGCGCGCAATCTGCTTCCTAATGACGGTCTGCCTTCCTGCCGACTTCCTAGCGAAAGTTTTTTCGAGGGCTCTCCACATATCCTTTGAAGTCTTCTTTTCCCGAACACATCCGAGGTATTAATCCGCGATCAAGCTTACCAGCAACGACTTGGGGCTTCGGACTTGAGATCCGTGAACCGGTAGAAGTAAAACAGGACTTGGTTTGAAAGAATACGTGTTGATTGATTGAAGGTTTTATTGGGAACTAGCTGGCCCGGCAAACTTTGTCTTGCCAAGATGCGGTGGTTTGACAACTGTTGAGGTCATTGTTGCACCGCACTCTAGATCGGTTTCATTTTGTTCGTGTCCATTTTCTTCCCAGTTCATGCAAAATCATTAATTTTTCAATTGTCTTACTATTTTAGTTGATTTTCGTAACTTTTTGTACATATAAACACAGCCCCCATGAATACATCGACCCGTGCAAGAGTCATGCCGATCGGTTTATCCGTTCGCGAGTTTTGTTGCCTCAAAGGGACATCAAACTCATTTGTATATATATAGATGACAAGTACTTTAAAACGATGCGTTGCTGTGATTCAATTGCTAGGTTCATAACATTAATGGGGTGACAGGAGGGTTCTGGGGGCCTCAAAGACGCTTCAAGTGGTCTCAGGGAGTAAGTTTCCGGGAAGCCTCATGGGCGCTTAAGGTTGTCTTATGGAAGTTTAAGGGGGCTTCAGGGGCGCTTTGAGGAGCCTCATGGGGTTCCATGGAGTTTAAGGGGGTATCTGAAGGTCTCAGTGGCATGTCAGGGGTTCCAAAGGGGTTTCAGGAGGGTACCTGGAGGTCTCAGGAGCGTTGCTGTGGTTCAGGGTTTCATGAACATTGCCTGCCTTGAATATAGCATTTTTTTCTTCTAAACCATAGGGGGATAAATCTGCTCAACAGACACCCTAACAGGAAGGTTAGGGTAGTTTGGGGTTAAGGCCGTCTTCTACAACACTAGTAAAAGCCAGGACTACTCTCTCCTCGACCCACTAAAACACATTCCTATGGTCGCCAAACCCTACGTCTCTCCGGAACCACCAAGAAGGTATTGCTTTAGAGAGGGGCTATAGCCCAAGTAACACACTTGTCACCGAAGAGTCACGGCGGCGCAGGTTTTTGTTGCGCAGAAGTCACTGTGACTTACTTCTAACAAATAAACACTTACTTGCTAGAAGTAAGTCACAGTGACTTTTGCGCAACATAAACCTGCGCCGCCGTGACTCTTCGGTGACAAGTGTGTTACTTGGGAGTGCATATCGCACCCTCAAGGTTAGCTGCCGTAGCCTAGCAGCAACGAACATCGATGACTCGCTCTGGAGAGTCCATCACGGTAGCATGCTGGCGCTTAGCCAGTTTCCCGAGTGGTCCTCGCCACTCCCTTTGTCCTCGGAAGGCGAGCAGGGTCAACCCCTCCCGCGCCCAACTGCTTAGCAGACATCAAGAACTGATGCCCACGTGCAACCCGATCTGACCTGCCCGCAAAGGAAGGGTATCACTACCCTTCAGGCCCTATAAGATGCACCCGAAGGTTGGAGACAGCAGGGTCTCACCTACCCCGACCCTTGCCGAAGACCCCTTTCCAACCGCGGGCTCGGATCCAACCCAGTAGACCGACACCACGACAACCCCGCTACCGGGACTTCCTCTCCGCGGTCACTTAATCGCTGTAAGGGTCGATCTCGACCGCAGGGCACCGTTATGACCTACGAAGCCGACTTCGAGCCCCTGGACCACCTCTTGCACTGCATCTGGACTAGCCATTCTCCGAGTCCACGCGCCACCTCCTCTGTAGCTCCCAGACGACATGGGTGATAGCCGTTGAAACGGCATTCCAGCTAACCTCATCCCTACACATCCTCTGGACCAAGTTGTCCGGAGTTGTGTCCTCCCCGCATGTGGCAAGCATGCGGTCACGCATTGTGCAAAAACGCGGGCACACGAACAAAACGTGTTCCGCCATTTCCTCTAAACCATTGCACACTGGGCATTCGGGAGAATCCGCATGCCCGAAACGGTGTAGATACTGTCGGAAGCAACCATGACCTGTAAGGACCTGTGTCAGGTGGAATGAAACTTCCCCATGGCGCCTATTAATCCAACTATCTACCCTCGGTATCAACCTATGGGTCCACCTTCCTTTGGTGGAACTGTCCCACGCGCGCTGCCATTTGACCATAGAGGCCATCCTGGCAGTCCTGCGTATGTCTCTTGTACCGCGCATTTCGAAGCACTCCATGTCCTCACTGATAAGAATGCTGATAGGCACCATACCAGTAATGACGCAGAGAGCGTCGTGTGACACGGTACGGTACGCGCTCGCAACCCTCAGACACATAAGCCTGTAAGTACTTTCCAGCTTCCGTCGGTAGCATTCAGTACTTAGCGCGGTACCCCACGCCGGGCCGCCATACCTAAGTATGGACGTAGCAACACTAGCCAGAAGCTTGCGCTTACTGGCGTACACCACTGAGCTATTGGACATCATCCGGGACAGTGCCGCAATAGCTGTGGAGGCTCTTTTACAGGCATAATCGACGTGGCTACCGAAGGTAAGCTTATCATCGATCATCACGCCCAAGTGTTTGACAGAGCGCTTTGACAGGATAGTGCACTCTCCTACACTGATCTTCGTCTGCTGCGCCGAATGCATGTTGTTAACAACCGTCACCTCTGTCTTGTGGTGAGCCAGCTCCAGTTTCCTGGACCGCATCGATCCACGCCTCCTCAACCTTGATCGAGTGGTTGGTAGTCAACTTTACCTCCTCGATCGTTTCACCGTAGACTTCGAGCGTAATGTCGTCGGCAAATCCGACAATCACCACTCCCACAGGGTACTCTAACCTCAACACCTCGTCGTACATGCCATTCCATAACATCGGACCCAGGATGGAACCTTGCGGGACTCCTGAGGTTATGTGAAAGCACTTCCGACCCACGTCCGTGTCGTAAACTAGTACGCGATTCTGAAAGTAGCTTCCGAGAATCTTGTACAAGTACTCCGGTATCCCCAGACGCAAGAGCGCATCGGCAATAGCAGCCCAACTGGCGCTATTAAATGCATTCCTTACATCCAGAGTCACTACCCCGCAGAAGCGAATTCCCCTCCTCTTAGGCTCGAGTGCTTTCTCGGCGGTTTTTGTTACCGACAAGATAGCGTCTACGGTGGACCTCCCCTTCCGGAAGCCATACCGGTTGCTCGAAAGACCATTTACACCCTCAGTGAACCTCAACATTCTATTGAGGATGATCTTTTCGAGCACCTTCCCCGCCGTGTCAATCAAGCATATTGGTCTATATGCCGACGGGTCTCCGGGTGGTTTCCCCGCCTTTGGCAATAGTACCAGGCTCTGCCTCTTCCAAGCTTCTGGGAAAACTCCCTCGTCCAGGCATTTCTGCATAGCAGACCTGAACATCTCGGGAGCCTCTGCAATAGCTACTTTTAAGGCCAGGTTCGGAACTCCGTCCGGACCTGGGGCTTTACCTATGCTAAGGGACTTAGCTATCCCCGCAAGTTCCACATCGGTGACCCTCTCCTCATCGCCAGCCCCAGTCCCCGGCTGTCCTACGAAAGAAGGCCAAGGACTAGGATCATGACGCGGAAAAAGTCCTCCAATGATCCCCTCCAACATCTCTGATTGCTCTGTAGGAGCCATCACACCTCTCGTCTTGGCCATAACGATCCTGTAGGCGTCACCCCACGGGTTCGTATTGGCACTCTGACAGAGACTCTCGAAGCAGGCCTTTTTGGTTGCTCTTATCTCGGTCTTGAGCGCGGCTATTGCAGCGGCGAACACCACCCGCCGTTCGTTTCGCTCTTCCTCTGATCGTGCTCGCTGCATATAACATATAATATCATGATTGTAGCACAAATTAAGATATTGGAAGTATGCCAGTTTAGTGGTTTCAGTGATTCCGAAAACTGCGAAAGAGTTATGCGCGTAACTCTAGAACTGGGAGTGTGAAGATATAAGGACATTTTTCCAGCAGGTGTCAGGTTTTCGAAGGCAATGCAGAGTTTCAGACGATTTTTTACGAGTTTTTTATGCTTTACAGGTGCGTTTTCGGGGGTTCCGAGGGGACTCAGGTGTGTTACATGGGATCCGTAAGGGCATTTCAGAGGCATTTTAGATAAGTTTTAGCGAGTTTCTGAAGAGTTTGCGGGTGTTATGGAAGGTGTCAGGTGCGTTACACTCTAAAACCTCCACTAGCGCTCCTAGAAATTCCTATTTTCATCATTATCCATCACTGGTTATGCGTGAATGTTTTTTGTTGCATGATAGTTAAGACCATACACCTAAGATTGTTATGCAAACTCCCAGATGTCTCGAAAATATTCCAGGGAGTTTCAGGGGTACCAGGAGGTCTCCGGGGTCTCCAGTTAGCCTAGTGGTTAAGGCTATGGATCGCCAATCCGGAGACGGCGGGTTCGATTTCCGTTCCAGTCGGAAAAATTTTCTCGACTCCCTGGGCATAGTGTATCATTGTACTTGCCACACAATGTACAAATCCATGCAATGGCAGGCAAAGAAAGCCCTTCAATTAATAACTGTGGAAGTGCTCAAAGAACACTAAGTTGAAGTGAGGCAGGCCAAGTTCCAGTGGGGACGTAGAGCCATAAATAGGAAGAAGGAGGTCTCCGGGAGTTTTATGGAGTTTCAGTAGGTTCCAGGGAGTTCCAGGGGCTTTCTGAGGCGCTTAACACTGTTGAAACGCCCTGAAATCCCCGGAATCCCTTTGAAATCCCCTACACTCTTTTAAACACCAGAGATCCCTTCACATAACTATTTAATCGCCTTTTAATGTATCTGAAATGCCTTGAAAGTCTCCTGAAACCTTCATAATATCATTGATATGCACTTAAAATCCCCGTAAACATTTTGAAATGTCCCTGAAACCTTCATAATCCAATTGAATTGCCATTGAAATCATCATAATACATTTAAAATGCCCCTGAAACTTCTGAGAATACCTTCAAAATTCTCCAGAAACCCACTGAAACGAATCTGAAAACCCTTTGAAACACCCCTGAAATGCTATCAAACGCTCCTAAAACCTCTCGGAAAGTCCTGAAAACGTTTTTAAAACTCACTGAAACTCACTGATATGCCTTGAAACTCCCCTGTAACACCCCTTAAAGGCATCTGAGAGTCCCCACTCCTGAATCGCTCTTAAGGTTGAAGGATTCGTCATTGACATTATCGTCATCATTCAAAATCCGAAAGCAGCTTTCTTGCTCAAAACATAAATGTTTGAATTGAAAATGTATTCACTGTACTCCATTCTGCATCCACAATACAGTGAATACATTTTCACTGCGGAGATTGCAGCTTTGAATGAAAAAAAAAAAAATTGCTTTCGAATTTTTAATGATGACGATTTTTTCAATGACAAATCCTTCAATCTTGAAGCCCCTTGAAACGTTCCCGAAACCTCTTTAATACAATTGATATGATCCTGAAACCCCCGTAATTCTACTGAAACGCATCGTAACCTGACGGAACGCTCATAAATGGCTCCTGAAATCCTCTAAAACAATCCTCTGGAACGCCCCTGAAGTTTCCTGGAGCACCTTTTATTTTGGGATATCAGGAAACTTCTTGGAAACTCCCTTGGCCCTATCTGAAATACCCAGGTCTTGCTGTTCTCCTGAACTGGATTCCTTCATTAAAGCTCTGACTTAAATTATCCACAAAATGATGATGATGATGATGATGACGATGATGATGATGATGATGAAAGTGTACCCACCATCAGCGCAAGGATTACCTATGACTGCAGAATCATTCACGAAGGGAATGATCTACCTGATGGTTTGTTGTAGCAGAGTGAGTTAAACCGCTGAATCAAAGACAAAACGGTCTTTGGCTGAATTCACTTAGTAGCAGTGTTGAAAATTTCATTTCGTCATATCTAAATTCAATCGCCTACAGCTAATTTTAGAAGCTGAACCTGAGAACATGGTATATGAAAAACTTGTGCGGCTAGACCAGTTCTGCTAGAAAGTCACGGAAAAACCGATATTTTTCGAATATTTAAGGTAAATGTCACGGATCACCTTTAAAAAATGCTAAATGATATTCACCGTGAATATCATTTGGCATTTTTCAAAGGAAGCCCGTGACATTTACGTTAAATATTCGAAAAATAGCGGTTTTTTCGTGACTTTCTAGCAGAACTGGTCTAGCTGCACAAGTCTTTCATATACCATATTCTCAGGTTCAGCCTCCAAAATGAGCTGTAGGTGATTGAATTTAGATATGACGAAATGAATTTTTCAGCACTGCTTAGTAGTAAGCCGAAAACTTCAGCTGAAAAATGACAGACGAAACACAAAATACCTAGGGGAAGGTGGGGTAATATGCACCCCCTAAGCAAACGTGGCCCTATAGCTAAGATTAAGATGATTTTATGGGTGTCTTGTGTTTTGAAAGTTAGTTTACTTATATGACTAAGCGACGCCAACTTTTGGTCCGCGTGATATCAATTTTACCGAATCAAATTAACAATTTAAAAACCCGATTTAATCCACCTATGATGAACAGAACCCTTCTTACACTTATTCAAATTATTGTTGTATTATTTGTATTTAACATATTTATTTTGTGTAATTGACCAAAAGTTCTAGAAAATATTGTGGATTTGGCATCTAGTGGATTGGTTTCCAAAATAGCATCATGGACCATGGACTAAAACTACCAGAAATGCTAGACACCTCCCAGAATCTTGTATGGAATGTTAAAAAAATAGCTTACATATTCTGGAATATTGTATCTTTTGTTAACTGCCAAAAGACCTTGAATCGATTAACAAATGGGTAAGAAAATTAGAAATACACTTTGTCTAATATCTCTTAATCAGTCAAATAAATTAGCTCCGAAGTACTTGGTATTCATGGTTATGGTGTAAAAAGGACAAAAATGATATATCTACTAAGTTAATCAGGTTTGGCATTAGCTACTTATTTTGGCTGTCCGGTTCTTGCATTTTTCTCACAATATATAAATTCAAAGCTTTCATTTAACATATTGTCATTTTTCACAGAATTCCTGTGTATTTGTAATTTGTTATTTATAATTTTGTTGAAAACAATAACCTGCTAGTATACACTTTGTATGAGGTCAGCATTATTTATTGAAAAATAATTTTCCATAGACTGATCAAAAACTCATGCAAGATAACAAGTGAATATAATAATTAAAAAAAAAAAGAATTAATTGAAATACTCTTCGTAAGATATCTCAGTAATCAAATGTCGAATCGAAATAAAATTTCAGGGCCTTTTACAAGGATATTGTAGCTTCCATTTGGTGCTTAGAGAACCCATATCGGCTGACAGACGGCTGAGATATTTACTATGGTACCCTTGGTCAAAAATCTCTCAAAAAGTTAACCTGTATTACTCCCAAGTACTCTTTGAAAGATATCTCGGTAACCAAATGTCCAATCCTAATGAATTGTATAGGGTTCTACTAGAATGTTGTAGCTTTCATTTGGTGCCAGGAGAACCGAAATCGGTTGACAAACGGCTAAGATATTTATTATGATACACTTGGTCAAAAGTCTCAAAAGGTTTAGTTGTATATATCCTAAGTACTCTTCGAAAGATATCTCTGTAACCAAATGTCCAATCGAAATAAAATTTATGGGCGATCTACTAGGATGCTGTAGCTTTCATTTGGTGCCAAGAGAACCCAAATCGATTGATAAACGGCCGAAATATTTATTATGATACACTTGGTCAAAAATCTAAAATAGTTTAGATGTATGACTCATAAGTGCTCTTCGAGAGACATCTCGGTAACCAAACGTTCAATCGAAAAAAAATTCAATAGCGTTCTATTAGGATGTAGTAGCTTTCATTTGCTTCCAAGAGAACTCAAATCGGTTGACAGACGGCTGAGAACCGTGAGTGACATTTTTTTGTAACATACATACACACACACACACATACACACACACGCACATACAGACATTTGCTCAATTCGTCGAGCTGAGTTGATTGGTATATGTGACTCGGCCCTGCGGGCCTCGGATCGAAAGTCGGTTTTCCAAGCGGTATTTATAGCCTTCTTATGGGTGTAAGAAGGGTAAAAAAATGCATGTACGGTGTTTGGTTTGCACTTTGGCAGCATGTGATGTAAATTAAGAAAGCATAATTGTTTTGTAGCCAATCCCAAAAGCTTAGCCAAAAAAAAAAACTGCAACAATTTCCGGCAGTTGAGTGATGCGCTTACTCGGAAGAACTCGGTACAAAGTTTCTCTCCCGCTCCCCACACAATTAGCACCATTATCCCTTTTAATCAGCTTTACCATTTCTCTCCGATTTAGTCAGACACACGATGCAAACGATACATGGGTGCAATGTAAAGTTTAGCTTCGACGGTCCGGTAAGTGGTGCGCAATGCGCCGGAAGCAATTTTAAGGTTTCTTGCTCTCGAAGATTGTTGGTCGGTTCGGTGCACTCCTGTTGGATATCAAAGAAGATTGCTTTCCATCCGTTTGCTGCTGTTTGGAACGGGATAATGGGTTCCTACCTACCTAGCTGGGCTCCTCTACCCGGACAGGTGAAAAGTTCAATGGAAATGGTACACTGCCATAATGAAATTTAATCAAAAAGTTTCCCAATTTAAGTCGAAATCTTCGGGGTGTTTGCATTTCAAGAGCATTGTGCGGACAAGGGCAATACTTTTGGTCGACGATTTTGCGTGATGAGGAACAATAAATATCATTAAACCATTAAGAACCATAATGTTGTGTGGCTCACGATTGCATTGAATGGAATTATTTTAGACCTACGATTTTCCCAAACCTACTTTTGATGGATATCTAAACATTTCTTCAAGATAGAAAAATAACAGATTGTTTTGATGAAGAGTTTCAAAGTAGTCCTACAGTACATACATCTAAGAAATCTGAACACACCATCCTACAATCCTACATTGAACTATGTACATATAATCAAAGTGGATATTAGCGGATGACTGAGTTTCAATTGGAAAAGCAAAATTAATTTGATACTGTATAAATCCAACCGTTGATGCCAATTAAACCTTTCAAGTATTCGAATGACGATATTTTTTGCGAGCTTCCATTATTGCCCATAGCTCTACGATTATCATTCCTCTGGAAATGTGGTATTTCTTTGTGATGGCAAAATTAATATGATACCTGAGAAAGGTTGCCACCACCCCCAGTGGTATGATGCAGCACTGTGGGATTTGCACTCAACGTCAATAGATCATCTCCAACCTCAATAATGCGACGAAAATTTTCCCTAGTGTCGTCCGTCGAACAGCTCGGCCCACCCACCGCTCAATAGGGGGAGAACAATTTTGATTGCATTCCAGTGAGTAAACCGAGCGATAAAGAAAGCACCACCAGCAGCAGCAATAGCACCCTCACCGCACAATCCAAGACAACGATTGTTGCTGTTCATCAAACTAATTAAATTCTGCAAATATACCAACACGCATTCTTGGTGCTCTTGGAACCGAAGGGGATGCCGGATGATGATGCTGCTGGATTTGGTTGGATGATGGCCAGTACCAGGCCAGTGCCGGTTAGTGATGGATGAAGGACGATGAATCTTCTCTTCGTCTCGTTCGATCGAACTTGAATCTGTTTGCGGGGAGGTGTGGCTGGCTAGTCCAATGTTGGTTGTATACTGTACAGTTTCTTGCGGTTTGTAGCAGCATGGGTTTTCAGAGATACCCGTTTCGGAGTTTGACAAAACCCCGTTTAGACAATATCAATATGACCAATACTGGATGAAAATGGTCGATTTTTGAATATGCGATTGAATTTGGCTTTAAAACCCTCTCAAGCATGCACTGCATTCATCATTCGTTTCCCGATTGCTCGACCATCCCATTTCGATCCATATGACCGTATCACGTTCAATCTTTAATTCAATTTTAATTATTTCAAGCTTCATATCAACACCCTGCACCAGCTGACGGGCTTTCTACCGTAGCCATGGGTGGCTGCAATTCCGAGATAATCAAGTTTCCATATCACGATTCAATTTGAAATTAATTTCCAACCCATCCAGTGGCTATGGCTACAATGTAGACTGGTTGATCTTTGCATCCTGTCCTGGGCCAATCTCCCACGCGGCGAGAGCTGTTTATCGTTTGGCACCCGGACAAGCCTGAATTTGTTGCATTTGCATCCTTGTTGCCTGCGAATCGATCTCAATTAAAGCCAATCGGCAGCTCGGTGCCTGTCGTATCATTAAGTTCTTTTCCCGTTTGCGAGGTGTCGTTCGGATGATGATGCTGATGAGGCCAACTTCCGGGAATGTCAAACGATAGCGAGCTGGTTTGATGAAATTATCGACATCGAAACGTGCTGCGGATACACATTGGCAGATTTAATTCCCAGTCCAACGCGAACGCACACATGAATCATTCATCGAAACCTGCAAGCCCATCACGAAACCTGATTACATCGAAAACCAACCAAACATCGGAAACATTTCATGGTGCCAATCAACGACGAAGGGCTGTTTTGAGGCAACAATGTTCAAAATTTTCGACTTTCCGCCGATTTGATGTGCCCGAAAACAACACCAGGAAACAAGCCATTTGCAGTGTTTTGGATGCTTACAGGGTGACTTGGGCTAGATGTCGATTACCCGCAAGTTAATCCGTTGAACCTACGATAATCTAAAATTCACGCTCTTGCACGCTAAATGGAGTGTCGTAGTGCACCACGTCCTTTTTACGTTAATGCTTGGCTAAGCGACAAAAAATTCTACCGTCAAGACAATAAGTAAACTCAACAATATGTTAAAAGATATCTTAGTTTCCATTCTATACAGGAAAAATATAGAAACGGAGCCAAAACTACTTTTAGTATTTATTATAGCGTCTGCCAACGATAGGAACCCTGTACCAGTTATGGTTACATTAGTTAAATTCGGTTCCTTTTCGCACTATTTGCATGCATTCCTTATGGGATTAGCCATAACTGGTGCACTATGGTGAAAAAGGGTGCAAGGAAGCGGAACTTTTGAGGAAAATGACTTATTTCGGCCATAATTTGAGCAAAATGTGGATTTTAAATGAGTGCTACCATCTCTTGTGAACGTGATCTGTTGATCACTTTTTTTCATGATGATTTACATCGTTTAAGGGTGAAAATTAACTATGACGAATAATTGGTACTATAGCCATAACTGGTACACATACCCTATTTTTGAAAACATCTCCGTGATGAGGAGAAGTGTACAAAAAAAATAAAAATGTCTATTTTGATGATTATTTCGCTAGTAGTTTTTTTTTTCGCTAAGCCAATAGTGGACGTAAAATAAGCTTTAGGTCAGGGGTTCCCAACCTTTTTCAGATGGCGACCCATATTAAGAATAAGGCAATCCATGAGGACATATCGCGATGGGGGTGACAGCTGAAATTGTAAACAGAGTGTACGTGCAGCTTACCAAATTTTCGTCGAGTGTTCTCGGTGCTTAACAAATTCCTGTGTGTTCAACTGTCACCCCGATCGACGGTTGTCAAAAATTCATGGTAAACAAAGAAAATCAGCTGATCGCATCTGTCTCATGGATTTTTTTATTGTCAAAACATTGGATACAGTGACGTAGCCAGAAATCTACTGTGGGAGGGATTTTCAACGATCAATGATACGTTTTTTTTTTATTTGACACTTTATACTGAAAGTTTGTTCCTTAAACTGTGGCTTTTGAAGGTGGCGGTATACAACATTAAAAATTGGTATAATTTGCACAACAATAAATGAAAATTTTGTAGCGACCATGAGGCGACTTGTAGTCTGCTTTCTACTTCCGGCTAGTTTTCAAACAAGTAGTTTATGCGCCACCTCCTAGGAGGACCACTAGTCGTGTTCTACGTCCGGCTAGATACTGACCGAAGAGGTCAGCTTCCAAATACTCAGAAGTAAGCAGACTCATCTATCCAATTTGCCCGAAAGAATCTTACACCTCAATAACTTTCCTCACACGAACATAACCAACGAATCCCTGAAGACAACCGTACTCCAAGAACTCGACCTTATCCAGGTTATCATCACGGGCAGAGATTCCCCATCCACTTTAATCCCATTTTGTTTTGGAAGCCGAAATACACAACAAAAGCACCCTAATTAGAATAAACGGAACGTGAAAGATATATCTTAAGTATATCTTAAGTATACTTTGATACGATTCTCTTTGATCCAGGTCTTTTTTCTGCTCGGCCCCAGACGGGAACCTGCCAAAGCCCCAAGCTGCTGGTCTTTAGCCGACGGCTGCTTCCGGGGTGTGCACTCAAGGCCTCTTGTGGTGACCTGGATCTCAGGGTCGTTGAAATGGTGGTAGACTCACTTCCCACCTTTTGGCACCGGGCGGATAATCAAATTGCAGAAAACGAATAAGGCAACGTGGTTAAATAAAAAATGATCTAATTCAAATAAATTCAATACTGATACTTTAATTCAATGAGATTAAATAATGAAGCTTTTATTCGAGGGAGGTTTGTGAAAAGGGAAAAATTAGAACCGACACACCTTTTTACTCGGGCTTCCCGGTTTCCACGGGACTCGGGGTTGGGTAGACGCCGTGCTTCGACGCTCGCAGTAGGCTCGGTTTGGCGCGTGCCTAGTTCGTCCAATCTTGGATGGCTCACCAGCGTCGGAGACGTCCTCCTAATTGGCGTCGGGACGCTCGTTCGTTGGTTTCCTGCTCTCTTCACTGGTAGTCTGCACCCACTCGGTTCGCGGTCGACTCACACCCACGTGGCACAATCTTCAACGGTCGAACGGTCACTTTCACTGACGGGTTTCGTTCACCACACGGAAATTTGTTGGATGGTCGATCACATGAGAATTCTGTTACTATAGTGGGAATATAGGTAAAATCGCGGACTACAATATACTTGGGTAAATTCTGTTACCAAAAAGAGACCTGAACCAAATCTCAGGCGGGTTTTATTGCAGCTGATGTTCGTGGTTGAAATCAGCCTCCACATCAACGGGCAGTTTAACAACTGGATCAGCCGTTGAAAGATGGTCGTTTGGTGTCAGGGGGTATTGCATGGAGTGGAATGATTTTGAATTCAAAATATAATAGGGTTGTAAAGGACATCTGACACCAAGGGAAAAGGAGCGGGAAAAGAAATGGGAATTTTATAACTAAATTATTAAATGCATTTTTATTTAATTCAATATTCTATTTTAAATAACCACGAATTCATTTTCCATTAACAAAAAGAAACAACTATTTACAAAATATTTACAGTTTAATTATTTACAATATTGGAACCTAGATGACAGGTTACAACTTAACTTTCTTAAACATCACTGACTAACACGTTGTCTTACGAAAACAAAAACGTCATACTTTCGAAATTCATTATTCTAACAATTTGATAACCTACGCATTCTTGCTCGTCCGGATGGCCGGCCTTGCTTCTTCTTTCCCCCTTTTTGCTTCTGCTTTTTGCGTGTGCGGTTCAGATCTATCTAGCGCTTTCGAGTGTCCGTGCTAATTACACTTGCATGCAAGGTTGCAGTGAAATGTACTCACGGTTTGCGAAGCTTACGCTTCGTAGCTTTCTACGATGACGTTGTCGATGACGTAGACGAATCGACGACCGAGCGAGCGGGCTGTTCCTCGTACCACTACTCGCGAATTCACAGTCACGCACGAGGTTCTAGGAGGTCCTTCTCGAGCCCGTGACCTCACGAAGACGTTGGATGGCCGATGAAAACGTGCCTGGAGTGCGTTGGTGACGGTCGCTACTCCCTTCTGGCCCTAAACCGCCAGGCAAACTTCGGCACCAAATCGCAGGTGGATGCGTGACGTATGGTGGTGCAGCGGGACGCTGTTTTCGCTATCGGCTTTGTGCGGTGTACGCTATTTTTGAAAATAGAAGCCGTAGCGCGCGCTTGGCTTTGAGGACACAATTAGCACATATGAGCGCTTGTACACTGACGTCATCATTGTCTCCTTCTCTTTCTTTCCTACAGCGTCGGTCCATAAAGCCGTCCTTGCCCTCAAAAAAAAAAAAAAACAAAAAAAATTGAGGGCAATGTTTACAAATCGTATGAGAATTTGATGAGGTTAGGTTTTTGCTGCAAGCCTCTATGGGGACACAACGAAAACACGTCATTTACCTTTGAACTCCAGTTCAACTCGCACAATTCACAACGAACCGCACAAAACTAGCTAACTTTTACAAGGCCTACACGGGGGTACAGTAAATGGTTAATTCAGCCTGAAGCACTCTTACTCTCTTACAAAATCACACCACGGAAAAAACACTAAACCACGATCCTTCTTCTGCCACGATCTGGGACAAAGTGAACGAGAAAATTTCTGTTATTCCTCAGATTGGATCGACGGTATGGCTCCCGAGAACAGAAGGTCTCTGAAATCATGTGATTTCAGTTAAAGAAATTGCTTTCGCAATTGAATTGTCTGCCCATCTTAATCCATTACAAAGCTAAGTATTCAAAAGCCAACTACTTCGGGGTTCTCTAGCAAGATAACGAGAACACAAACAGTAATTTTCGTTACAGTGTACGCAGTACGCCACTACGCTGCGTAGCGGTTGACCTTTCTACACTTCACGAAGTTGTACGCTATGATTTCATTGTCTGTTTTGTCTAGACTCCGGCTACGTCCATGTAAATCATGCTTGAAATAATAAACGAGTAAATAACACAAATAATAAATAACAAAAAAGGGCTATCGTTACAATTGACCATTTTTTAACATTTAACAACTGACTTGACGTTGACAGCCCCGCAGGGGGCTGCGGACCACCGGTTGGGAACCCGTGGTTTAGGTGTATACTGAAACTTCTTTTCTAATCTATTGGCTGGGAGTGTAAAAATAATAATAAAAATTGCATACAATAAAACGAGGCATAAAAAGAGAGCTTAGCTCATACATTGAGTCAGCTCTCAAAATGAACGAACTTAATTCTAAGGTTCATCAGGCTGATAGGGCCCCAAAGGGGCTTTACTGAGGAGGTTCCAGAGGAACTCATGGGTGTTTTGAGGGCATTCAGGTTAAAAGTGTTTAAAATGGTTTTAGGTGCGCTTCAGAGGGGATTTCAGGGGCGAGGGGTTTTGAGATTACCTTTCAAGGGACGTTTGTCGTCAAAACTTTGTCGAAGCGACACTTTTTTTTATCTGCGTTGGACCAGAGATAGAGAAGTTCAAAATATTTCTTCAGAACTAGCACCACCTACGGCAAAATCACCAATCAAAAGCTGGTTTATTGATTACTTTTTACGTTCTGAAGAACTTTGCAGATAATTACGCTTTTCTATCTGCTTTGGACCGTGAGATTGAGCAACATAACATTTTACTTGACATCTAGTGCCAACTAGCGACCGACGATATCACTAACTAACTGCTATATCATAGGATTGCTCAATTGATTATTGAAAAGCTATATTGAAAGAGACATTTTTATGTGCTTTGGATTCCGGATTAGAGAAGTATAAATTTTACTTGACAACTAGCACCACATAGCGGCCAAATCACCAACAAATAGCTGAATTACTAGCTAATTCTTGTTCTCCTGAAGAGCTTTGCCAAAGACGCAGAAGTTTCAGGAAATTTTCAAAAAGTTTCAAGCTGTTCAGGGTTTCAGAAGATATCAGGGATACATTCCCTGAAACGCCACTGAAACCACCTAAATCACTCGGGAACACCCCTGAACGCCACTGGCATCCATTGGGATCCCCTTGAAACGCCTCCGATCTATCATGGAACACCCCTTGAACCCTTAGAAGCTCCAGGAGACCCCTAGAACGCTTTTGAAGCGCCTTCAAAAGCTTCTGGAATACTGGATTGGAGGGTGTTGGCGCGATCACTTACCGCGCACTGGGTTTTTAGAGACGACACTATTCTTCAGGCCTAGGCAGCCACGAAATTAACACCACGGACACTCGCGACGACGAACGGATTTTGCGACACGTGATTCACTGTACCGCGTGCTGTTATAGGGAGTTGGTCACTGGGGACTTTCTTTCTAGCGAGGGATGGTTAAGCGAACGAGTGTATGCTTCGAATGTCGAGTACTAACTAACTAAACTTTATTGCATTTTCGATGCTGACCGTTAGCTTCGGCCAGTGAGTGTGTAGGTTACATGTGATTGTTTGGACATCGAGTATAATTTTAAGTATAGTTAACAATTTAGATTAATCAAGTGTGTGTGTGGTTTACAATGTATGTTCTACGTGTATAGTTTAAAATAATAAACCTTTGACAATCCGGGTTTCACGTATGATCCCCAACAGAGGGGTTTGAATCTGGAATACATCTGGAACATCCCTGGATTGCTCCTGAAACCTTTTGATAACCTCTGGGTCGCCCTTAAAACCCCTTGAAACCCCTCTCAAACCCCTGAAACATTCATGAAGCCCTCTGAAGCACATCTGGAACTTCTCTGAAATGCCACTGAAACTGCTCAATGAAAAAAAAAAATCTGGCAGTTATGCGGACAGTTTAGGTAATTCCATTGTTCAACAATAGGATCATAGATGTTGTGGTACCTCGGAACTGGTTCTGCTTCCTGGTTGGGCTTGAGCGGATTTGGAGGTTCCTTCCTTTTGGATTTGGACCAAACGATGAATGGTCTTCTTCTTGCGGGTGAGTGAAAACTCAAAGATTTTACTGTACACAACACACAACACATATCACATCAAATTCTTTATTCGACCGCATTCACTACAAATTATATTGCACACTTAAAACACTTTATTACTTACTAGCTGTCCCGGCAAACGTTATCTTGCCAAGCTGTGGTGATTTGACAACTGTTGAGATCATAACGTCACCGCACTCTAGATTGGGTTTATTTCGATCGTGTTGATTTCTTTCCCAGCTCACGAAAATCAGTATTTTAGCGATTTTTCTACTTTTCTAGTTTATTTTCATAACTTTTTATACATATAAACGCAGCCACCATGAATACAAATCGAACCGTGCAAGAGTCATGCTGATCGGTTTACCCGTTCGTGAGTTTTGTTGCCTCAAAGGTATATCAAACTCATTTTATATATATATACTAGCTGTCCCGGCAAACTCTGTCTTGCCAAGTTGTGGGGGTTTGACAACTGTTGGGTTCATTGCAGCACGGCACTCTAGATCGGTTTTATTGCGATCGTGTTGATTTTCTTCCCAGTTCATAAAAAAATCAGGTTTTTATCAATTTTCTAACTTTTTCAGATGATTTTCACAACTTTTACTACTTATAAACACAGCCGCCATGATTACGAATCGAATCATGCAAGGGTCATTCTGATTGATTCATCCATTCGTGAGTTTTGTTGCCTCAAAGGGACCTCAAACTCATTTTTATATATATATAGACTAGCTGTCCCGGCAAACTTTGTCTTGCCAAGCTGTGGTGGTTTGACAACTGTTGAGGTCATAACGTCACCGCACTCTAGATTGGTTTCATTTCAATCGTTTTGATTTCCTTCCCAGTTCATAAAAAATCAGGTTTTATCAATTTTCTCACTTTTTTAGATGATTTTCACAACTTTTACTACTTATAAACACAGCCGCCATGAACACGAATAGAACCATGCAAGGGTCATTCTGATCGGTTCATCCATTCGTGAGTTTTGTTGCCTCAAAGGGACTTCAAACTCATTTTTATACAGGGTGTTAGGTTCATGAGTGCAAACTTTTTAAAGGGTGATAGAGGACCATAAATGGTGAAAAAAATTGTACTACGCATATGGTCAAATCTCAACCGTTACGTAGTTATTGGTCTCCCCATGTTTTTGACTCTTATTGCCTTAACTGGCTATAACTTTAAAATGGTCAAACTTATCGCAGTTTTTTTACTCTTATTCGAAAGATTATTGAATTTTCTATCCAATGGCATCTTTGAACCGATTGGTTTAGCTAAATAACTAAGTTTTCTAGAGCAAAATATCTAAAAATAGCGTGTTTTTATTTGTTTATGTCCATTATCTTTAAAACATGCGTAATCAATTAAAATTCCTTCTTTGGCAAAGTTGTGGCCCCTGTTTCACTCTACTATTTGTTCTTTGACGCCAAACTTCTAACTCTTATCGTTTTCTTGCAATTTTGATTTAAATGTGCAGCACAGTGCGCAAAAAAGTGCTTTACATGACGATTGCAAATTTCTGATCTGAAATGCGACGTTTAAATCAAAATTGCAAGAAAACGATAAGAGATAGAAGTTTGATGTCAAAGAACAAATTGTAGAGTAAAACAGGGGCCACAACTTTGCCAAAGAAAGAATTTTAAATTATTACGCATTTTTCAAAGATAATTGACAAAAACAAATTAAAACATACAACTTTTAGGCTATTTGACCTAGAAAACTTAGTTATTTAACTAAACCGATCGGTTCAAAGATGCCATTTGATAGAAAATTCAATAATCTTTCGAATAAGGGTTAAAAAAGTGCGATAAGTTTGACCGTTTTAAAGTTATAGCCAGTTAAGGCAATAAGAGTCAAAAACATGGGGAGTTCAATAACTACGTAACGGTTGAGATTTGACCATATACGTAGAACATTTTTTTTCACCATTTATGGTCCTCTATCACCCTTTAAAAAGTTTGCACTCAGGAACCTAACACCCTGTATATATAGATAGATTACACTAAACATTCAAAAATTATTCAACTTGAATCGACTTGAATCGAATCATGGATTTCTCGCTTTATACTCTTTTCGTACACAGCGGACTGTAGTATTGGAGAAGCGATCATCTATACAGACGCAACCAGATGAGTTCCACAGTTGCGATCGAGGGGATAGATGATGGAAGATGAGGTTTCGCCATTGCAGCTTCACATACTCCACCACCCTGAAATTCCTGAATTTCTGAAAAGAAAATTTGACTTCTTCGAACACTGAAGGGGTGGTATGTTGATCAATTTTACAATTGGATATTTTCCTCAGGAGGTTAATATGACGGAGGCAGAAGGCAACTTATTTCTACTACGCGTTTTGTCAATTCTAAAACGGTCTTCAGTGTCACAACTTTTACTACACCGTCTGTCTGTCCCCGGATGTATGTCCTGAATTCTACCCGTTCTCCATGGAAGTGGTGCCGTGTTATCTTCATTTACATACATACATTTATTTGTTCAACATCACATTTAAGACAAGACGTTCCAGGACAAGTCATAATCAACAATAGTACGCCACAATACTCGGTTTGTGGCTACCGCTCTTCATCCTCGGTCGCGCCCAATGCTCGCTAGGTCACGTTTCACCTGGTCCGCCGATCGTGATCTCTGCGCTCAACGTCTTCTAGTGCCAACCGGATCAGTAGCAAACACCAGATTTGCAGGGTTGTAATCTAGCATTCTTGCAACATGCCCTGCCCACCGTATCCTTCCGACTTTGACCACCTTCTGGATGCTGGGTTCGCCACAAAGTGTAGCGAGCTCGTGGTTCATCCTTCTCCGCCACTCACCGTTTTCCTGCACATCGCCGAAGATCGTCCTTAGCACGCGTCATCCGAAAACTCCGAGTGCTTGCAAGTCCTCCTCGAGCATGGTCCATGTTTCGTGTCCGTAGAGAACCACCGGTCTTATTAGCGTTTTGAACATGGTGCATTTGCTGCGTGGGTGAATCTTTTTAGACCGCAGCTTCTTCTGGAGCCCGTAGTAGGTCCGACTTCCGCTGATTATGTGCCTTCGAATTTCAAGAATCAGGTTGTTGTCAGCCGTCAGTAAGGATCCGAGGTAGACGAGGTCCTCCACCACCTCGAAGGTATCTCCATCTATCGTAACATTACTACACAGATGAATTCGATCGTGTTTGGTTGCATCTACCAGCATGTACTTTGTTTTTTTAGGCATACACCACCAGTCCGACCATTGCTGCTTCGCGTTTCAGACGGGTGTATAGCTCTGACCCGTTCCAAATGTTCTGGCGATATTGACCGGATTTTGTGAAAATCGTTCCCCGGCTGTTGAGCCTGGCTCGTTGCTTCACACCTTCCAAAGCGATGTTGAAGAGTAGGCATGAGGGTCCGTCACCTTGCGCAGTCCCCGGCGAGATTCGAATGAACTGGATAGTTCACCCGAAACCCTTACGCAGTTTTGCACACCGTCCATCGTTGCTTTAATCAGTGTAGTCAGCTTCCCAGGAAAGCCGTTTTCGTCCATGATTCTCCATTGCTCTACGCGGTCGATACTGTCGTATGCCGCTTTGAAATCGATGAACAGGTGATGCGTTGGGACCTGGTATTCACGGCATTTCTGGAGGATTTGCCGTAAGGTAAAGATCTGGTCCGTTGTCGACCGGCCGTCGATAATGCCGGCTTGATAACTTCCCACGAACTCATTCGTTCTAGGTGACAGACGACGGAAGATGATCTGGGATAGCACTTTGTAGGCGGCATTCAAAATAGTGATCTGAAGTTCTCACATTCAAAATGGTCGCCTTTCTTGTGAATGGGGCAGATTACCCCTTCCTTCCACTCTTCCGGTAGCTGTTCTGTTTCCCAGATCCTGACTATCAGCCGGTGCAGACAGGTGGTCAACTTTTCTGGGCCCATCTTGATGAGTTCAGCTGCGATACCATCCTTACCAGCTGCTTTGTTGGTTCTGAGCTGGTGAATGGCATCCTTAACTTCCCTCAGCGTGGGAGTTGATACATTTCCGTCCTCCGCTGCACTGCCGTGGTCTCCCGTGCCTATGTTCTCCACGTCATTCAGGTGCTGATCGAAGTGCTGCTTCCACCTTTTGATCACCTCACGTCCGTCCGTCAAGAGGCCTCCGTCTTTATCCCTGTATATTTTGGCTCGCGGCACGAAGCCGTTGCGGTATGCGTTGAGCTTCTGATAGAACTTCCGTGTTTCTTGGGAACGGCACAGCAGTTCCATTTCTTCGCACTCTGCTTCTTCCAGGCGGCGCTTTTTCTCTCGAAATAGGCGGGTTTCCGCTTCTGTTTGTAACGTTCCACGTTCTGTCGGATCCCTTGCTGCAGCATTACCGCCCTCGCTGCGTTCTTCTGCACTCTTCGTCGAACCATTCGTTCAGATTCCATTCCACGTACCCGAAGGGTGCTCTCGGCTGCGTCGTTGATGGCTGCTTTCACTGTACTTTCCAGCAGTCCTCTAGACGGACCTCATCGAGCTCGCCCTCGTCTGGCAACGCGGCCTCGAGATTCTGCGCGTATGCTGAGGCGACATCCGGTTGTTTCAGTCGCTCTAGGTTGTACTCTGGTGGTCGCTGGTACCGTACATTCTTGATGACTGAGAGTTTTGGGCGCAGTTTGACCATCACCAAATAGTGGTCAGAGTCGATGTTGGCGTCACGATAGGTCCTGACGTCGATAATGTCGGAGAAGTGCCGGCCGTCAATCAGCAAGTGGTCGATTTGTGATTCCGTCTGCTGTGGTGATCTCCAGATGTAACGATAAGGGAGGCTGTGTTGGAAAAAGGTGCTACGCATGACCATGTTTTTAGAGGCGGCGAAATCAATGAGTCGTAGGCCGTTTTCGTTCGTCTGCTGGTGGGCGCTGAACTTACCAATCGTCGGTCTGAATTCCTCCTCCTGGCCTACCTGAGCGTTCAAATCTCCTATGATGATCTTGACGTCGTGGCTTGGGCAGCGATCGTACTCGCGTTCGAGCTGCGCGTAAAATGCGTCCTTGTCATCATCAGTACTTCCGGAGTGTGGGCTGTGCACGTTTATTATACTGAAGTTGAAGAATCGGCCCTTGATCCTCAACCTGCACATTCTTTCGTCGATCGGCCACCAACCGATCACGCGCCTCTGCATATCACCCATCACGATGAAAGCTGTTCCCAGCTCGCGTGTGTTGCCGCAGCTCTGGTAGATGGTATGATTACCTCTAAACGTTCGCACCATGGATCCTGTCCAACACACCTCCTGCAGCGCTACGATGCCGAACCCGCGGTCCTTCAGTAGATCGGCGAGTATGCGGGTGCTCCCAATGAAGTTGAGAGCAGAGTTTCCCATTGCTCATGTGTACATAAATGTGACAGCGAGCCTCCCACCAAATTGTCTCCCAGCTCTTCAAAATCGCAGTGTGCTGCGCTGCTAGGAGGCTCACGAAAATCTGGTGGGTGCGAGCTAGGCACATAGCTCCCGGGGAGCTCGTCTCATGCGCTGCGTGAGCTGTTGGTATCTAAGGTGAAAAACAGCTTCTTAGTAACGAAGAACCTGAACAACTTTCTTCCGTACACAACACAAGCGTCTGGTTGGTCTATGCGATACGACTAGGGACTCTCAATGCAAAGGTTAAGGTTTCAATTCTTGTTCATTTAGGAAGTTTTTGTCGTGAAATTTTCTAATTTAATCAGCGCATGAGACGAAGCTCATGAGACACATCTTGAGAAAAATGAGGCACACAACTTTCAGTCTCTAAATGTACTGTGCTCCTGGGAGCTTGCTTGCAATGTGGCTCCCGTACATGGGACTACAGTACGTGTACATCAACTCTGGTTGAGAGATCTGCAGTTCCACGTACCGAGTTTCCAATCGCAAATCCTTTTTGTTCGCTGGGGTCGTTGCCGTTTGTCTCGGTTCGTATTATTCTGTTGCTGATTTTTCGTTACAATGTTTTTTTACGGCTGGCTCGTAGGGCCTGACATCAACCCCCTACTTTCCAGAGGACCATAGTGAACAGTTGAGCTTAGAGTCCTTCGCTGGCACTCTTGATCAGCCGACCCTAACATGGGGATCAGACGATGTAGTGAGCCGCTCCTCCTGGAGAACAGACGCTCAGGTTTTCCGAAGCAAACCTCCACCCTCTTCCTTGTCAGCCTACGACCTTATTTGCTGTTTTGTTTTAATTCTGCGTTTAGTTTCTATGAGAAAATGGCAATTGGACAATTTTTAGTTTACGTGGGCGTGGGCTGTGCAAGTTAATAATGCTTGAGTTGGAGAATTGGCCCTTAGTCCTGAATCTGAACATTCTATTATTCGTTTATGGACGACCATCTGTATCCAAGTCTGTATCGTTCTGATAGTCAACTCCGGCCACCCTGTAGCGCAACTCCATCAGCGCTTTGATGGTCGTACCTATCCTAAAATTATGAGCTCTCTAATTTTGCATCCTGCCGCGCCATAAATTAGCGCCAATAAATGCATCACCCTCTGTCTCTCTCTGGCGGAAACTCTGCCGATGACATGTGTTTCGTATGGTGATCCGGAACGTTGTTCCGTGATGTCAGATGCACGCACAGCTTTTTGCGACCCAGCCCCGTTGCACGTTGTTGCGTAGGGTTGCTGGAAAAAGCTTTGATGTCCTGCACCACACGCACGCATCGTTCTAGTGGACCGCCCTTCTGGGCGTGATAGAAATCACACCAATGTTGATTGCAATTTAATTAACGATCGGAATTAATTGTCGGGAAAATTGCTAATTCTAACGGTGTGCCGCCGCTGCTACCGGTCGGTTGAGCTAAGTACCTACCTACTCTATGGGCTTAGAACGGGTTTCACGGTTTCTGCTGGTGAGCATCAACTTTGCGCCACTTTTCACTCGACAGCTCGGTTACTGTGATGACAGAGGTGACGAAATGGTGCTGACAGCTGGTGACAACGTGCTGTTCTGGTTGGGCAAGGCCATGCAATTTGCCTCCAACGATAGTCAATGCCGTGGCGAATGTAAAAAGAGAGTACCGTCAAATGGGGTAACTTGCAACACTTTTCGATTTTGAAGCAATATCATTGAAAATCTAAACATTTGAAACATCTTGTGAACCATCGTGTACGCTAATTACCCCGAGTAGAATACTATGTAGCACTTGATTTACCAAAATACGTTTCCACCTAATCAGGAGGTGCGAAATACACGCTTGTTGCAAGTTTCCCCATCTGTGGGGTAACTTGCAACATAGGACATGAAGCTAAGTTAGCTATCATTAAACAGCACTAACATTCTTGTATTTAGTCGTATTGAAAATTTGGATGTTATGCATGAAACATACCATGCAAAGATGTACACTAAGCAATTGACATATAATTTTTCATGGAAGGATTGATAGTTATTGCAAGCGAGAGTATATCGTTTAGCAACAGGTCTAACGTCCCTCAAACACAAAATATATATGATTCTCGTGATTTAGCACTCATTTCAAAATGTCAACAATGATTATTGTCATTTCTTGAAAAGGTAGAGAAGTTTTCTGTTTGAAGTGGTGTTTGGCAATTTCAGCTAAATTAACATGATTGAAATACACCTATTCTACTTTGTAAATGTCAAACTCGCTAATTTGGGTATTAAACTGAAATAATTTACTCCATCTAGGTTCAGAATTGATGTTGGTAATTGCTTTACAGCGTTCATAAACAAAAATTGAACTTTTAACATGATGAAACATGAATAAAACTTCAAAATGTGGTTTTTTCCAACAATGACCTTCAAACGTAAAAAAAAATGTAAAAAAAGAATTGTCATTTGAAAATGAACGCGTTACGTGATCAACAAATGATCCAATTCGGTTATTTCTGTCAAATATATCGTGAAATGAAGATAAATAATAGAAGGTTTCGTCAAGTTCAACTGTTGCAAGTTACCCCATAGTGGTTGTGGAATATAATAATGATTTTTTGCATTGCTTAGTCGATAAGTATATCAAACTTTTATCGTTTAGCTAAGCTTACCATTAGGTACCCTAACTGCAAGCAAGGTCATCAGACTTATCGCACTTACCATAAGGGAGAGGTCAAGCACGATTTTCATATTTGTTTTTATGGATAAAATGAGCAATCCGTTTTAACAGTGTAGCTAAACCATAAACAAAGAAATAAAGCTAATTTTTATATTAAATCGATCTTTGATACACATAATCTCTATAACCGAAATAGTAGGGCATACTAGTTTTCATTATTATTAGAAAATGCTTCACATTTAGTGCATGTGATCGTGTTGCAAGTTACACCGCTGTTGCAAGTAACCCCGTTTGACGGTAAAGTAATTTTCTAGAAATAAATCTATCATAGATCGACAATCACGAACACAAGATGACTCAAGAGATTCTAAATTATTAACATTAAATTTGAAAATATACCATATATGTAGAAAATGTGTATGAATGGGTGAGCTCGTTCCATGCTAGTGTCCGTTTGTTGATGTTGTTGGAATGTTTTCTGTTATCTTCGTCAAAGAAAGGATAAAATCCATTATACAATAAGCCACAGAGACACTTTTTAAAGGCAATCGTTGAGATGTTGTATAGGAGTCAAAGGAGAATTAGACTAAACTTTGACCTTGGTTTAGCAAAACAGTTGTAGTAGTTCAGATCTCTACCACAATAAAAAAATGTTCCTTAATCACAACCACGGCGTGAGCATCCTATTAAATTTTCCAATTAATTTCCCATTGTTTGATGTGCACATTCAAATTACCTTCTTCACTTGAAACTCAATTACACGCCGTAAAAGGTTTGCTGTTTTGCATATTGCCAGGATTTCGCCGCACCTGACCCGTTCGGGATCGATCAACTATAGCGTAAAAGTCGCCATCAAGAAACTACAAAATCCCCAAGAATCGAGCATTATACCAACCAACCAACGAGCAACTAGGTACGGGAGATCGTCCTTTTCCTCCCATCATCAAATCCCAGCACAGCGTCGCCATCAATCGTGAGACCATCAGCACCGGTTTCTTTATTCAAATCTCGTCGTCGTCGTCGTCGTCGTCTACGTCGTCAGGTTCCCTCACGAGAAAGGCGAGGGAGAGTGAGGGCACGCCATTAAAATCAATTTGCCGGTTAATTAAGTTTACTTTTGCAGTTTAGTCAACGCTGGCGTGGGGGGGGGTCAACTAAGAGGGAGGGTGGGAACAGAAACTGCCATCGGAACGCATCAGCTGGTCATCAATTACCGATCCCTGTTTTCTCCACTGGACTCATGGTAGGGTGAATGTGTCGGTAATAAACAATGTGATTCTTCTGAAAGAAATACAATATTATAATCATTTCAAATGCTTAAATCCTGCAAAATATGTTACGTTACACATCCCAAATTGGAGCCCTGAAAAAAAAAAACTCCTGAAAAAGTCTCCGCAAGGATTCCCGGAGGAATCTCCGAAGGGATTCCCGGAGGAATCTCCGAAGGGATTCCCGGAGGAATCTCCGAAGGGATTCCCGGAGGAATCTCCGAAGGAATTCCCGGAGGAATCTCCGAAGGGATTCCCGGAGGAATCTCCGAAGGGATTCCCGGAGGAATCTCCTCGGAGGGATTCCCGGAGGAATCTCCTCGGAGGGATTCCCGGAGGAATCTCCTCGGAGGGATTCCCGGAGGAATCTCCTCGGAGGGATTCCCGGAGGAATCTCCTCGGAGGGATTCCCGGAGGAATCTCCTCGGAGGGATTCCCGGAGGAATCTCCTCGGAGGGATTCCCGGAGGAATCTCCTCGGAGGGATTCCCGGAGGAATCTCCTCGGAGGGATTCCCGGAGGAATCTCCTCGGAGGGATTCCCGGAGGAATCTCCTCGGAGGGATTCCCGGAGGAATCTCCTCGGAGGGATTCCCGGAGGAATCTCCTCGGAGGGATTCCCGGAGGAATCTCCTCGGAGGGATTCCCGGAGGAATCTCCTCGGAGGGATTCCCGGAGGAATCTCCTCGGAGGGATTCCCGGAGGAATCTCCTCGGAGGGATTCCCGGAGGAATCTCCTCGGAGGGATTCCCGGAGGAATCTCCTCGGAGGGATTCCCGGAGGAATCTCCTCGGAGGGATTCCCGGAGGAATCTCCTCGGAGGGATTCCCGGAGGAATCTCCTCGGAGGGATTCCCGGAGGAATCTCCTCGGAGGGATTCCCGGAGGAATCTCCTCGGAGGGATTCCCGGAGGAATCTCCTCGGAGGGATTCCCGGAGGAATCTCCTCGGAGGGATTCCCGGAGGAATCTCCTCGGAGGGATTCCCGGAGGAATCTCCTCGGAGGGATTACCGGAGGAATCTCCTCGGAGGGATTCCCGGAGGAATCTCCTCGGAGGGATTCCCGGAGGAATCTCCTCGGAGGGATTCCCGGAGGAATCTCCTCGGAGGGATTCCCGGAGGAATCTCCTCGGAGGGATTCCCGGAGGAATCTCCTCGGAGGGATTCCCGGAGGAATCTCCTCGGAGGGATTCCCGGAGGAATCTCCTCGGAGGGATTCCCGGAGGAATCTCCTCGGAGGGATTCCCGGAGGAATCTCCTCGGAGGGATTCCCGGAGGAATCTCCTCGGAGGGATTCCCGGAGGAATCTCCTCGGAGGGATTCCCGGAGGAATCTCCTCGGAGGGATTCCCGGAGGAATCTCCTCGGAGGGATTCCCGGAGGAATCTCCTCGGAGGGATTCCCGGAGGAATCTCCTCGGAGGGATTCCCGGAGGAATCTCCTCGGAGGGATTCCCGGAGGAATCTCCTCGGAGGGATTCCCGGAGGAATCTCCTCGGAGGGATTCCCGGAGGAATCTCCTCGGAGGGATTCCCGGAGGAATCTCCTCGGAGGGATTCGCGGAGGAATCTCCTCGGAGGGATTCCCGGAGGAATCTCCTCGGAGGGATTCCCGGAGGAATCTCCTCGGAGGGATTCCCGGAGGAATCTCCTCGGAGGGATTCCCGGAGGAATCTCCTCGGAGGGATTCCCGGAGGAATCTCCTCGGAGGGATTCCCGGAGGAATCTCCTCGGAGGGATTCCCGGAGGAATCTCCTCGGAGGGATTCCCGGAGGAATCTCCTCGGAGGGATTCCCGGAGGAATCTCCGGAGGGATTCCCGGAGGAATCTCCGGAGGGATTCCCGGAGGAATCTCCTCGGAGGGATTCCCGGAGGAATCTCCTCGAAGGGATTCCCGGAGGAATCTCCTCGGAGGGATTCCCGGAGGAATCTCCTCGGAGGGATTCCCGGAGGAATCTCCTCGGAGGGATTCCCGGAGGAATCTCCTCGGAGGGATTCCCGGAGGAATCTCCTCGGAGGGATTCCCGGAGGAATCTCCTCGGAGGGATTCCCGGAGGAATCTCCTCGGAGGGATTCCCGGAGGAATCTCCTCGGAGGGATTCCCGGAGGAATCTCCTCGGAGGGATTCCCGGAGGAATCTCCTCGGAGGGATTCCCGGAGGAATCTCCTCGGAGGGATTCCCGGAGGAATCTCCTCGGAGGGATTCCCGGAGGAATCTCCTCGGAGGGATTCCCGGAGGAATCTCCTCGGAGGGATTCCCGGAGGAATCTCCTCGGAGGGATTCCCGGAGGAATCTCCTCGGAGGGATTCCCGGAGGAATCTCCTCGGAGGGATTCCCGGAGGAATCTCCTCGGAGGGATTCCCGGAGGAATCTCCTCGGAGGGATTCCCGGAGGAATCTCCTCGGAGGGATTCACGGAGGAATCTCCGGAGGGATTCCCGGAGGAATCTCCGGAGGGATTCCCGGAGGAATCTCCGGAGGGATTCCCGGAGGAATCTCCGGAGGGATTCCCGGAGGAATCTCCGGAGGGATTCCCGGAGGAATCTCCGGAGGGATTCCCGGAGGAATCTCCGGAGGGATTCCCGGAGGAATCTCCGGAGGGATTCCCGGAGGAATCTCCGGAGGGATTCCCGGAGGAATCTCCGGAGGGATTCCCGGAGGAATCTCCGGAGGGATTCCCGGAGGAATCTCCGGAGGGATTCCCGGAGGAATCTCCGGAGGGATTCCCGGAGGAATCTCCGGAGGGATTCCCGGAGGAATCTCCGGAGGGATTCCCGGAGGAATCTCCGGAGGGATTCCCGGAGGAATCTCCGGAGGGATTCCCGGAGGAATCTCCGGAGGGATTCCCGGAGGAATCTCCGGAGGGATTCCCGGAGAAATCTCCGGAGGGATTCCCGGAGGAATCTCCGGAGGGATTCCCGGAGGAATCTCCGGAGGGATTCCCGGAGGAATCTCCGGAGGGATTCCCGGAGGAATCTCCGGAGGGATTCCCGGAGGAATCTCCGGAGGGATTCCCGGAGGAATCTCCGGAGGGATTCCCGGAGGAATCTCCGGAGGGATTCCCGGAGGAATCTCCGGAGGGATTCCCGGAGGAATCTCCGGAGGGATTCCCGGAGGAATCTCTGGAGGGATTCCCGGAGGAATCTCCGGAGGGATTCCCGGAGGAATCTCCGGAGGGATTCCCGGAGGAATCTCCGGAGGGATTCCCGGAGGAATCTCCGGAGGGATTCCCGGAGGAATCTCCGGAGGGATTCCCGGAGGAATCTCCGGAGGGATTCCCGGAGGAATCTCCGGAGGGATTCCCGGAGGAATCTCCGGAGGGATTCCCGGAGGAATTTCCGAAAGGATTCCTGTCGGAATCACCGGAAGGATTCCGCAATGTTCGGAGAAATCCGCTTGGGAGGTTAAATAAATTTATAAGTCCAAATTGGGTACACTTACCCTAATGAACGATTGAGCAACAGCTTCTGCAGTGCCAATGAGAGCGAGACGTCGAGGGAATGGGAAGAATCCAGCTCGTAAAAGTAAATCTTACTGATCAACTGGGAAAATAAATTTAAAACGGAAAATACGATTCCAAAGAAACAAACAACTGCCATCCAACAGTAGTGGTTGTTGCTGGTCGAAGAGGGTGGTGTTCTCTGATGGTCCTGTCCCACTACCAGGAACCATACCGATCCATAGCAGGAGGTTGACTGAGGGGAAAAGGCAAGAGCACTGTCAAAGACTTCTGTTCCGCATTGATAGTGGATACTCAGAGCTAAAGCCATGCCGCATTCAGCTTTTTCACTTTGCAGTAAATCAGCTAATCCTGTTTATTGAATTTACCACTTCTGTCTGTGGCATTAGTCTTGTTGATGCATTACTCGACTCCGATCTCGGCTTGGACTGCTCTGGTTTATATCGTCGCGTCGCTTGGTAATGTTTGTTTTTATTCCTATAATACGATAGATTGTGAATCCAAAGGAAATAATTGCCTGTCTTTCATATCAAAGGAAAAAAATACCGTCTCTTTTCTGGAGTTGCACCTCAACTGGGTTATAACTAGCTGCCCAGTGCAGTGCTTTAAGAGATATTCGGCAGCAGTTATTTGAACACTTGCCTTATGACCGTTTATTTTTTTTTTTTATCAACAGTCGTAGTCAAACCGTAAATCATTACATTTTGATTCATTGATTGAAAACTTTTTGAACATCTTATTTATCAATAAGCAAAATATTTTATCTATTTGAACCAAGCTGACAGCTTCAAAACGTCTACTAGAGATATCAGACCAATCCCCTGCCGAGCAATTCTACGAAGCCACCCAAGCGAGCCGCAGTTGGCTTCCTCTCTATTAATAAGCGAATCAGATTATAATTAAGAAAGTTGGCTCCTTCCGCTCACGCCGACGACGAAGCCCTTCTGTGCCATTGAAAAGAGGATAAGCCTACCTGGTCTGACGAGGTGAAGAACTCCGATGAATAATTTGCCACCCCTTCCTCCTCGTGGCGGTACCACCAAGAAGGGTCCTGGGTCGGTTAAAAGATTCAGCCAGTTTTCAGCTTCAAATGAATTTAATTCAATTTTAGAGTTCGGGCAGCGGGTGGCGTGTCGCAGATCAAGTCAATTTGAATACGACCCGCAGGGGCAGGCCTAATTGCGTGAATGAAGGTAACAATCTTAGAGATTAGGAAGGATGAGATTTTTTTTCACTAAATTGTTTGAGAAAGCGGGTGACAAAAACTGTTAGTCATTAAAAAGTTGCTCAATTAGGGCTGCTTTTCGCAGGCGCCATTGACATCCATAATTGATGAGATTTGTGAATGAGGAAGCAACTTTTTTCTACTTACCGACAACAATGCCTTCTAATCGGATCAGCTGCCATCCCACCTTGATGTATGCAAATACATGCATCCGTTGTTGGAAGAACTTTTTCCGGCTCACCTTCAATGTCCGAGCGTAGGCGTAGGTCGGTGGATGCATAAGGTAACTGGTGCATCCAACCAACGAACGTGACATTGAGCCATCGAAGGGTACAAGTAAATCCAATCGAGCTTTATGGACCTGAACACACTTTGCATTTCAAATCGAGTTTATCCGATATTGCAGAAAACTCAATCCTGGCTGCACGTTGATGACACTAACGGGCGTAAAGGATTTCGTTTTTACTGTCATCGTCCTCGACGTCGGAATTTCCTTCTAATGGATGTCCATTGTTGTGTGTCCACCGGATGGCTGTTTTGATCCAAGGGATAGAAAGGAAATGTTGGTTGTCGTTCTCATGTGGTGATGCAGTAAGCAAGCATTCGATTGTATCCGTAGTTGCTCTCTGAAGGAGAGCTTGGATAGGCAGGCTTTCATTGATTCCAAGCTCAAGTTCAACGACGCATGACAGGCAGGTTGGATTTTCATTCATAAAAATTGATTCAGGTCAAAAGTTGTCCAGTATCTGAATAACAGGATTAAATTTAGCAAAAACATACACATGTATATGTTTTTATCTTTTTCGTACAATTCCCGATGTAGCCCCTAGATTCCCAACGGATTTCCTAAAGGATTTCTAAGCGTAACTCCTAGAGAAACTCCTGAAAGAACTTCTAGATAATTTCCGACCCCAGAGGAATTTTAAGCTGAATTACTTGAGAAATTACCAGCGGACCTAACATTGGCGTAGCTAGAGGGTGGGCCTGGAATATTTATAGAGGTTCCTCCAGTGAATGTTCCAGTGCTTTTTATTTCGAGGATTCCTCCAAGAATTTCTTCAGGGATTACCAAGGAATGTCAACAGAAATTCTTCTAGGTATTTCTGCAAGTGTTCCTTCAGAGATTTCTACATTAATTTCTCCATGTATTCCTTCGAGAAATTCACTAGAGATTGCTTGGATAATTCAAACTGAAATAATTCGAAGTATTTCAGTAGGTATATCTTCCAAAAATCCGCACAGGAAATTTTATCAGACATTAGCTCAAAACTTATCCAGGAGTTCCTGAAAAACATTATACAAAACATTCTCTTGGGAGCCCATCCAAAGATTCCAACAACAATTCGTCCAAAAATTATTGGATTCCTTCGTATTTTTTTCATACAGAAATTTTTCCGGTAATTTGTTAAGAAAGCTTTCTTGGGATTTCCTAAGGAATTCCTCATGGGATTCCCTAAGGAACTACTCAACCGATTGCTTCTAGGCAGGGGTTCTCAAACTTTCCCCCCTTGCGACCCACTTTTGATTGTAATAGAATTTGGCGACCCACCAGCACGTGTTTGAAAAACATATAAGTCATTTTAGAAATTTTGAAAAGATGTTTCAATTAAGTACATTTTATCGCTTTTATTGTGATATACATTTATTTCTGTCAAAAATTTTCAATTAGAATTTTGATCAGCATACTTTACGTGACATTCTTGAGAAATATGAAGTGTTTTTCAAATTTAAATCAAAGTATTTTTTTTGAATTTTACAGAAGTTTTGTTTTTTGAATTAAAATCCCAAATAAGGTTAAAATGCCCATGCAATCAGTCTCAGCAAACTCTTCTGTCAAACATTGCACGATTGAAGAAAAAGCTACAAAAGCATAAGATATTCATTGGTAACTGAATAGTCTAGTCTAGTCTCCACATACACAGCCATTCATTGAAGGAATCCTGGAAAATGATAAGATCGACTACTCCTATCATTTTTCTTGTCATTATTAATGATTGCAGTGCATCAGAAATGCATTACAAGCATTGAAGCGGCCAGGCCTACTGTGCAGCGTTGTTATTGTTATTGAAATCAGAAAACGGGGACATCTCGTACCAACCGTTTCTTAAAAAGTGATAATAATGTATCGCATCGTTGGGAGTGACTATGCTAAGAATGTTAATGTCACTCCATGTCCCTTGGAATCCAGGGATGGGACAACGGTATTTACCCCATATGCCCTGGCCTTTAAGCCTAGGCTTAAGCGCCTTTACTCGCTCTCTGAAACGAGATCAAAAGTTATGGTATCCAACCCTCCCCTAATAAACATTTACCATAAGATATTCATTGGTAACTGAATACCACAAAATTAAGAATTTCCTTTTAAATGAAGGCGCATAAACATCGAGTACATTATTTGAAATTATAGTACTGATGGATGGATGCTCAGACAAGTCCTCTTAAAAAAACTTAATATATGTAATACTTGATATACATCAATTTCACTGTATTTTATTGGAGTCACTTTTTCAGTTGTTCTAATTTCAATAAAGGTTCAGTTCACCGAAATTCAGCAAATCCCATGGGGAATCCTAGAAGCAGCGCTTCTCAAACTATGGGTCGCGACCCACTGGTGAGTCGCGGGTTGATTTTTGGTGGGTCGCGACGGTTTGACCGATACTTTTATAAATGTCTTCATTAACTTATGTCAACATTTATAGTTAATTCTTTTCAAAATCTAGACAAAACACTAAAAAATTAAAAAAAATTTAAAATACTGTCTTGTAGAAATGGCAGATATATTCCAAGAAATTAGGTCCCTCCTTAATTCTATCTAAACTTTCATATTGGTTTGGAATATATTGCCTGTTCGAAATTGGTTCTGAAACTATGAATCTGGAACTTCCAAAAGGCTTAAGGTGAACCATCAAGAAATCCCATAGCAGTTTTGCATACAAACTTTAGAGGTACAAATCTGACGAGCGAAGCATCGAACCAAGCCATACTTGTTTATCCTTTGCTCACTTGCAAAAAGAGGCAGCTTATCCAAATTGAGCGCATTTGTTTACGAATTCTTAAGATTGTAGCAACCATATTTGTATTCTCTGAAGCTTCTCCTTAAGATTCTGATAAAATTTGAAATTATTCCATATGCTCTGAAAAACATGGGTTTATTTCCTTAAGAAACCAACGAAAGTTTGGTAATCTCTACAAAATTATCTATATATTTTACCAAACTTCAGTAAAGCTTAAATTAGATAAAAAATTTGCTGAATTTCGGTTAACTGAACCTTTATTGAAATTAGAACAACTGAAAAAGTGACTCCAACAAAATACAGTTTAATTGATGTATATCAAGTATTGGATTTAGTTTTTTTAAGAGGACTTGTCTGAGCATCCATCCATCAGTACTATAATTTCAAATAATGTACTCGATGTTTATGCGCCTTCATTTGGAAGGAAATTCTTAATTTTGTGGTATTCAGTTACCAATGAATATCTTATGCTTTTGTAGCTTTTTCTTCAATCGTGCAACGTTTGATAGAAAAGTTTGCTGAGACTGATTGCATGGGCATTTTAACCTTATTTGGGATTTTTATTCAAAAAACAAAAATTCTGTTAAATTCAAAAAAAAAAAAATACTTTGACTTAAATTTGAAAAACACTTCATATTTCTCAAGCGTGTCACGTGAAGTATGCTGATCAAAATTCTAATTGAAAATTTTTGACACAAATAAATGTATATCACAATAAAAGCGATAAAATGTACTTATTTAAAATATCTTTTCAAATTTTCTAAAATCACTTATATGTTTTTCAAACATGTGCTGGTGGGACGCCAAATTCTATTACAATTAAAAGTGGGTCGCAAGGGGGAAAAGTTTGAGAACCCCTGCTCTAGGATATCCTCCAGGGATCCCTCCAAGATTTTTTCAGAGATTCCTTCAAGAAACCCTCCAGTTTCTTCAATGCATTCCTTCAGTGCTCCTCCAGAGATTCCTCCTGTAATTGCTTCCGGGATTCTTCCAAGAATTCCATCAGGAAGTTCTACAGAAATTTATCCAGACAATCTTTAAGGGCTAGAACAAGGGCAAGGCAAGGGCTTCAATCTCCAAGGATTTTTCCGGAGACTCCTACAGAAATTCATCCAAAGATTTCTCCAGGAATTACTTCAGGGAATCCTCCAAGAATACCACCAGGAATTCTCCTAGGCATTCTTCCAGGTAATTTTTCAGGCATTCTTTCAGAGATTCCTCCTTGGATTGTTGCAGAGATTTTTCAAGGATTTTTTTCAGCGATTCCTCCGGGAATTCCACCAGATATTCCTCCAGGAATTGCTTCAAGGACCCCTAAAAAATCCTCCGGGAATTCCCCAGGATTTAATCCGGGAGGGTCTCTTCGAGGAATTACTCCAGGAATTTCTTCAGGGAATCCTCCAGGAATTTCACGAGGAATTAATCAAGGAATTCCATAAGAAAATATGTCAGCAAATCATCCAGTTATTTCTCAAGGAATACCTTCTAGATTTTTTTTCAGGATTTCCTCCAATAATTCTTCAAGGTTTTCCTTCAGAAATTCGGCTCAAAATTTCTGCAGGAACATTTTCAGGAATTTTTCCTGGGATTTCTCCACGAATTTCTCCAAGGATTTTCCCAGGAATTCCTTGAGAAATTCCTTCGTGGATTTCTCCAGGAATTCTTCCAGATTTTTTTCTAGACATTCATCCAGAAATTTCTCAAGAGATTTTTTCAGAAGTTTCGCCTAAAGCTCCTTTAGAGATTCCCCCAGAAATTCATCCAGCAATTGTTGAAGAATTCCAGAAATTCCTCCAGTGGTTTTCCTTTGGGAATCCTCCAAGAATTCCAGGAATTCTCCAGGAAATACCCCAAGAATTTCTTCAGGAATTTCTCCAGAAATTTATCTAGGAATTGATCCAGGAATCGCTCCTGGAAGTAATTCAGAAATAATGTCAGCAATTTCACCAATTTTTTTTTCAGAAAATCTTATGTGGATTTTTTTTTCAGAAATTATTTATGGAAATTCTCAACGAATTTTTTCATGGATTTTCCCAGGATTTCCCCCAGGAGATAATTCTAGCATTTCCTCCGTGCATTCCTCCAGGATTTTATACAGGAATTCCTCCAGGAATCATTTCAGGAATTGATCCTGAACATCCTTCATAAATTATTAACAATTTCTCTAGGGAGTCCTCCAGGCTTTTCTCCATGAACTTCTCCTGAGATTCCATCAGGAATGTCTCCAGAGATTTCTCCTCGAATATCTTCTGGGATTTTCCCATGAATTCCTCCAGGAAATCCTTCAAAGTTTCCTCCAGGAAATCCTTCAGACGTTCCACCAAGGATACTTCCAGGAAATCTTCTAGGGATTTCTTAAGAAATTCTTCCAGGAAGTTCTCCAGGAATACATTCAGTAATTTTTCATTGATTACCCCAGGTTTCTCCAGGAATTTCTCCAAGGATTTCTCCAGAAATTTCTTCAAGAATTCCCCCGGGGTTTTAAACAGGAATTCCTTCGAGGATTTCTCCAGGAATTCCTCCAGAAATTCCGCAAGAAATTTCCCCAGGAATTTCTTCAGGAAATCCTCTAGGGATTTCTTCAGAGATCCTTCTAGGAAATTCTCCAGGAATACTTTCAGCAATTTTTCAGGGATTCCTCCAGACATTCCTCCAGAAATTCGTCCAGGAATTGCTCCAGGGGTTCCTCCAGGAATTTCTCCTGGAATTTTTCAAGGATGTTTGAAATCAGGAATTTCTCCAGCAATTACTCCCAGAATTTCTCTGGAAATTTTTCCAGGAACACCTCCTCGATTTTCTCCAGGGATTGCTTTAAGAATTCATCCAAGAATTCCAGGAATTGCACCAAGAAATCCTGTTGGGTCTCATCCAAGAATTCTTCCAGGAATTACGCCAGGATTTTTTCCAGAAATTTCTCCAGGCATTCCTCCAGGATTCTCTCTAGAGATTTTCCCAGGAATTCCTTCAGGAATTCCTCCAGGAATTCCACCAGGGATTTCTCCAAGCATTCCTCCAATGATGCCTTCGGAAGTTTATCTAAAATTTCCTCTAGGAATTCCTCAAGAAATATCCTCTGAATTTTTTCTTGACATTCCTTCCAGAATTCCTCCGGGAATTTCTCAAGAATTTCCTCTAAGGAATTCATCTACAATTTCTTCTAGAATTTCCTCATAAGGTCTCTTCAGATATTTCTTTAGGTATCCCTCCCATAACTTATACAGAAATTCCTCCACGTATACTGTCAAAAACTCTTCCAAGGATTACTCCGGGAATTCCTCCAGGGATTCTGCAGGGCTTCCTCGCCTTTGGAGACTATTTTTAACTTGTCAAACTTTACACGATCATTGTCCAAAAAGGTATATGTAATTTACTTTGTTAGTTTTGTTTGGAAATATGATATAACCAGAATTATATAAGTAGCAATGCAAATTCAAATGGTGATCGAGAAAGTTAAAATATCTCTTAATGTTCTCATTAAACTTTATTCAGGCCTTATTCTAGTTCTGACATCGCGCCAAAAGGAAAAGAAAACTGACCGATTTTCGGTCAGGAACGAGCAGCCTTAGCCAATCTATACCAACAACTTCTTATAACTCAACGTAACACGTTAAAATTAAAAATAATATCATTACATTCTCAAAGCACTACTTCACTCTTCAGCAGTCCGCTGTTGTATTTTGTACATTGCGTTGAAAGCAAAAATCTCGTCTATTCTAAACACATCAGCGTGTTGCTGGTAGCGGTTGACAATTCCTGGAGAAATGCCTTTAAGAATTTTTGGGGTACTTCTGAGGAGCTATCCCTAGAAGAATTCCTGGAGAAATCCCTGAATGAAATTCTTTAGAAATCTCTAGAGGAGTTCTGGGAGGGATTCCTGGAGAAATTTCTGAAGAAATTCCTAAAAAAAAATCCTAGAGGAGCTCCTGCAGTTATGCCTGGAGCAAACCCTGTAGGAAACCCTGGAAGATTTCCTAAAAGTATACCTGGAGCCGTTCCTGGATCAATTTCTGAAAGCATCTTTAGAGCAAATATGGGTCCAATCCTTGGAGAAATCGCTTGAAGAATCCCGGAAGGAATTCATAGACAAATTTCTGGAGGAATTCTTGAAGGAATTTTTGGACGATTACCTGGAAAAATTTCTTGATGAATTCTCGGAGAAATCCCTGGAGGAATTGCTGGAAACATCCCTGAAGCAATTCTTAGACGAATCTCTGGCGGATTTCTTGGAGGACCCGCTAGAGGAATTCTTGGAGACATCCGTGAAGGAATTCCTGAAGGAATTATTGTAGGATATCCTGTAGGTTTTCCCGGAGAAATTCTTAGACGAATGCCTGGAATATTCCCTGCATTAATGTCTAGAGATATTCCTGAATTAATCCATGGAGGAAACTGGATGATTACCTGGAGATTTTCCTAGAGGACTTACTGCAAAAATTCCTAGATGTATTCCTGGAGCAAACCCCTGAGAAATCCTGAAGGATGAATTCCTGGAGGATTCCCTAGAGGAATTATGGGAGGAATCCCTGGAGAAATTTCTGGAGGAACCTCAGGAGGAATTTCTGAACAAATTCCAGGTGGAATTCCACGAGGAATTCCTTGAGAAATCGATAGAGAAATGCTTGGGATACTTCCGAGGAACTATCCTTGAAAGAATTCTTGGAGGAGTCCCTGAATGAAATTCTGGAATATGTAGTGGAATTCTTGGGATAATCTCGGGTGAAATTTCTGAAGATATTCCTAGAGAAATTCCCAGAGGGATTTCTGGATGAACTACTGGAGGAATTTCTTGAGTAATTTCTAGAAGAATCTTCAGAGGACTCCCTGAAAGAATTTCTGATAAATACCTGGTGGAAATTCTGGAGGAATCGGTGAAATAATTCCTACAGGATTCTCTGAGGGAATCTTTGGAGGAATCCCTGAAGGGATTAATAAAGGAATTCTTGAAATAATTTCTGAAGGAATCCCTGGGGGGATTTCTGGATAAATTCCTGGAGAAGTTTTTGGGGTAGTTCCTGGAATTCTTGGTGGAATTTCTGCAGGACTGCCTGGAGAAATGCCTGGACGAAATCCTGAAGGAATACCTGGAGGAATAACTAGATTACATCTTCAATAAATTTCGTGAGCAATTCCTGGAGGAATTTCTGAAGAAATCCTTGAGTAAATTCCTAAACTTTTCTCAGGAGGAATTCAAACAACAATACCTGGAGGAATTCTTGGAATAATGCTTGTCTAAACTCCGGGAGGAGAATCTCCTGGAAAAAATGGTGTAGTTATTTCTGAAGGAAATCCTAGAGGAATTCCTGGTGGTATTCTTAAAGGTATTCCTGGAGAAGCCCCCGAATGAAATATTCTGGAGGAATGCTTGGGTGAATCCCAGGAGAATTCCCTATAAAAACCCTTGGAGGAATTCATGACAAGCCTTTTTATTTAAACTTTCAGGAATCTCTGGTGGAATCTCTAGAGGAATTCCTTGAGGTATCTATAGAGGAATCCTGGAGGAATTTTGGGAGGAATTCTTAGAGGAATCTCAAGTGGAATTTTTAGACAGCTTCCTATATAAATTCCTGTAGGATTTTTAGTATTCCTGAAGTGATTCACAGAGAAAATCTGGAATAACTCTTGAAGGAATTTCTGGAGAAATCTCTTAAGGAATTCCTGGAGGAATCCCAGTAAGAAATCCAAGGATCAATTTCTGAAAGAATTCCAGAAGGAGTTTCTGAAGAAATCACAGGAGGAAGCTCGGAAGCAATACCAAAAGGAATTTCCAAGAGAATGTCCAAACAGTTCCTGGAGGAGTTTTTGAAAGAAATTCAGGAGGAGTTTGTGAAGGAATCTCGACAAGAGTGCTTGGAGGCATTTTCAAAATAATCCTGGTAGTTGTTCCTGAAAGAATCACAGAAGAAAATCCCGGGTGATTCCTTGGAAGAATTCTTGGAATTGATGGGTTCCTGAATAAACAACATGAGGAATCTCGAAAGCAATCCTATGAGGGATTCCTTAGGGAATCACAGGAGTTTTCTTAGAAAATTCCAGGAAGAATTTCTGTAGGAATCTTTGGATAAAAACCTGAAGATATTCATGTCTGCAGTAGTTTCTAGATGTATTATTCGAGAAACAACTAGGTGGACCCCTAAAGGATGTTTTGTTCAAAATTTTGAAGCAAATCTTGGATTAATTTTTGGATAATATATAATATTGTTTCTATAATATTGTCTGAAAGAATCTCTGGAAGACAGTCCTGTAGAAATACTTCAAATAATTCCAGATGGAATTATTGGAACAGTCTCTAGTGGAATTCTGACAAGTATATATGAAGAAATCTTTGAAGAAATCTCTGAAGGAATACCTGCAGAATTACCTATAAGAATCTCTGGAGAAATTCCTAAAGGAAACCGCGAAAACAGCACTGTAAAAATCACTAGAGGAACATTTATCCTAGGACAAATCCCCAAAGAAATGTCTGGAGGAATCCATGATGGAATCACCGCAGTAAGCTTTGGAAAAAATCCTGGAGCAATTCCTCATACTCATATGATTTACGGAACTAGGAACAAACCTTGAACAGTCATTTTGATTCCTCCAAACTGCAATACCGATTTGCAATTTGTGTATTCACATATCGAGTGATCATGCTGCTTAAAAGTAATCTCAAGTCAGCCCCCCCCTGGGCCCCCTCCAGAAAAAAAACCTAGCGACGCCAATGGCAAACTAATAGAGTAGAGACCGATGGAGCTCATAGAGGAATTCCCAGCGCAACTTCTAGAGGAATACCCGATGGAACTCCTACAGAAATTTCCGATGTAGCCCCTAGAGGAATTCGCAGCGTAGCTAATACAGGAATTCGTAACGAGACTCCAAGATAAATTCTCGATGGAGCTTTAAGGGGAATTCTTAGCGGAACTCCTAGTGGAACTTTTGGTGGAACTCCTACAGAAAATCCCAGAGGAATTTCTATATAAATTGACGATGGGACTCCTAGAGGAATTACCCACGAAACGTTTGGAAAAATCGTAGTAAAATATTTAGAAGAATCTCCGGCGGAATTCCAGAAAGATTTCACGATTGAATTTATTATGGGACTTCGACTGGAACTCCTGGAGGAATTTTCGGAAGAGTTCGTGGGGAAAATTCCTCTATGTTCTTATGAAATTTTTGAACATTTTCTGGTGGAACTGCTGGAAGAAATTTCGGAAGAATTTCCAAAAAGGCATCCGGTATGATTGCTGAAAAAGCTTGAGAATTTCCAGAGACACTTCGGATGGATTTCCCGGAGGAATTTCAAGAAACATCACCAGAAGAATATCTGGAAGAAGTAAATTTCTGAGCAATGAAAGAAATTATTGAGAAATTTTTTAAAGAATTCAAGGATAAACGTCAGAGCTCTTGCTGTAACTTTCAAGCAAATTTTCTGAGGTTCTTCTTGGATGATTTTCAGAACAAATGGCGGAACAATTCTTAGAAAAAAATTCCGAAACATAGTGTGGAAAAGATCAAGAAAGAGCGTCTGGGGAAATTTCCAAAGGAACTGTTGGGGGAGTCCCCGGAGAATTTTCTGGAAAAGTTCCTGAAACACACCGCCAAGAGTAATTCCCGATGAAGCTTCCATAGAATACCGATGGAACTTCTAGAAGAATTTCCGGTGGAACTCCTTGATAATTTTTCGATGGAACTCATCGAGGAATTCCCGGTTAAACTCCGGCTTCTGGCTAAATTTCCGGAGAACTCGTGGAGAAACTCTCAAAGTTACTCTTGGAGGAATTCCCGGAGGAACTCCTGGAGGAATTTCAGTTGAATTTCATGCAAGTTCTGTAGGAATTCTCAGAAAAAAAAGGTTGGAAAAATGCCAGAAGAACTCCTGCATTAAATTCTGGAGGAATTCTCGGATAAATTCTTGGAGGAAATCCCGGATGAATTTTGCTGAGAAATTCCCGGAGGAACTCCTGGAAGCAGTCCTGAAGGATTTAGTGGAGGAAATCCTGGAGGAACTCCTGGAAGAAACCTCGGAGGAGTTCCTGGAGGAATTCCCGCAGAAGCTTCTGGCTGAATTCCCGTGGACATTGTCGGAGGAAGTCGTAGAGGTATTCAAAAAAAATCTAGAAGTAACTCCTATAGGAATTCCCAGAAGAACTTCTGTAGCAATTTCTGGAGAAACTCCTGGAGAAACTTGCGGAATAACTCACATAACATGGAACAATTTCTGGTGGAACTACTAGATCAATTCCCGGAGGAACTCCTGGTTCATTCTTGAATGGGAACTCCTGATGCAATTCCCGGAGGAACTCCTGAAGCCATTCCCGAAGGAACTTCTGAATCAATAATCGGAGGAACTTCCAGAGCGATTTCCGGTAGAAATCCTAGAGCAATTCCCGGAGAAACTCCTGAAGCCATTAACGGAGGATCTCCTGGAGCAATTCCCGCAGGAACTCCTGGAGCACTTACCGGAGTGTCTCCTGCCGAAGTTTTCCGAGAAACTCCTGAAGCAATTCCTGGAGGATCTCTTGGAGCAATTCTTGGATGAACTCCTGGAGCAATTCCCAGAGGAAGTTCTAAAGCAATTCCCGGAGGATCTCATGAAGTAACTCTTGGAGGAACTTCTGGAGCAATTCACGGAGGAGCTCCTAGAGCAATTGACGGAGGAACTCTTAGAGCAATTCCGAGAGGAACTCCTGGGGCAATTCCCGGAGGATCTTCTGGAGCCCCAGAGGAACTCCTGGGCGATTCCCGGAGGATCTCCTGGAGCAATTCTTGCAGGAACTTCTGAGGCAATTCATGGAGGAGCTCCAGGAGCAATTAACGGAAGAACTCCTAGAGCAATTGACGGAAGAACTCCTAGATCAATTCTCAGAGGAACTCCTGGAGCAATTACCGGAGAAACTGCCAAAGTCATTCCCGGAGAAACTTCTGATGCGATTCCCGGAGGATCTCCTGAAGCCATTCCAGAAAGAATTCCTGCTACTTCCCGGAGGAACTCCTTTAGTAATGCCTGGAGCAATTCACGGAGGATCTCCTGGATCAATTTCTGGCGAAACTCCTGGAGCGATTCCCGGAGGAATTTCTTTAGGTACTACTGAATGAATTCCCGACGGAACCCTTGGAGTGATTTCCGGAGGAGCTCCTGGAACAATTCACGAAGGATCTCCTGGAGCAATTCTCGGAGGAATTCCTTTAAGTACTACTGAAGGAATTCCCGACGGAACTCTTAGAGTGGTTCCCAGAGGAACTCTTCGAGCAATTCCCGGAGAAACTCCCAAAGCCATTCCCAGAGAAACTTCTGATGCGATCCCCGGAGGAACTCCTAAAGCCATTCCAGGATGAATTTTTGCTACTTCCCAGAGGAACTCCTATAGTAATGCCTGGCGGAACTCCTGGAGCAATTCCCGTAGGATTTCCTTTAAGTACTACTGGAGGAATTCCCCATGGAATTCTTGGAGTGATTCCCGGAGGAACTCCTGGAGCAATTCACGGAGGTTCTCCTGGAGTAATTCCTGGTGAAACTCCTGGATCAATTCTCGAAGGAATTCCTTTAGGTCCCATAGGAGGAATTGCCGACGGAACTCTTGGAGTAATTCCCGGAGGAACTCCTGGAGCAATTCCGGGAGGAACTCCTGAAGCAATTCTGGGAGGAACTCGTGGAGGAATTTCCATCGAACCCTGGAGCAATTCCCGGAGCAAATCTTGGTAATCTGGGGAATGTCACATAATTACTCCTGTAGATTTGAAGGTCTTCAAAAAACTTAAATATTCACCGAGCTCGAACTCTTACTCCACCTTACTCTACTCTTATCAAAAGATTGCAGCCGCAAAATCGGTTATTCTACGCGTTCTTGGCAACCGTTAGCATCTGGTAATGTTTAGATTTATTGAATTTCATTAAAACTTTCTCTCTTCCAACAAAAAGCCCGCAGGCATCAAATGCCCAGCTCTGTTAGCACGTGTTTCTTTGCAAACCATTTGGAATTATTTATTTTGATCCTATGGCTACACCACAGAAAATTGACTTAATTACACTCGTATTGGGTCCCAGTCTAGAAGCCTTTCTACACGCCTACGCAATGCTTTTTGAGATGCGGGTGCTGGCCATTCCTCTGGCACCGAAGCTTGCGAACGGATGGCAATTGGTTAGATTGAACCACCGCCGTGCTAATACAGCTTTATTCCGGAGAAACTCCATTATGATTAGTATTCACACCATCGAACGAATGTCCACCATCTGTGAGGCGCATCCTACTGGGCGGTAAAAAGACAAAAATACAGTGCTCCCTTGAGCCATTTAATTATTGTAGCCAGATTTTGCTCGTTTGGGATGCTCCGAAGGAAGCTGTTCTGTTTCTTGGCGTAACGTCCCAACAGGGTCGTAACCTGTTTCTCAGCTTCTCTATAAGTACTTCCACAGATATTATCTTAAACGTTTGTGGAAATTGATTGTGCTTCCATTCGTTTACCATGTGACAAGCGTGAAGATATCAAACCGAATCCAGTCACCCTGAGAACGATCTTGCCGATTACCCGCACGTTTACCGCTTCGGCTATTTGGGCTACTAGCAATTATTCCCATATGGTCGGTGTGATGACTGCATGCGACGATTGCGGATGTTCTTGGTGTATAGGAAAATTATTCCCATTTTGTGCAGCCCAACATTTCTGGATGTAGCACAGAACCATGGCATGGGTAGACACAATAGCCACGTGATGTTCCTTACCCGGTTGCAAGACTTATACCCATTTACGGTCGGTACATGTGTTGAGGGTTATTTATGAATAGTAAACAGTTTGGTCGAAACTACGACTATGATGTGGTGATGAAAATAATCCTAATAAGCAGAATTTTGGAAGAAAATTGTAGTGTATGTATTATACCAGAATAATTGATAAGATCAGATTGTTGATCTCTGTTACCCATATTATATGCATCATGCTAAAGTAAAGAAGAAAGATAGTTCGTTCATATTTCTATAAATTACAGTTTGTTAGATCTGAAGAATGAAATTTTAGTTTTTTTTTGTTATTTGAGATTGAGACATGCTCAAATTATAGGTAAATTCGATGATTTCATCGCAATAACTGTACTACTATCCAGGTAATCATCAAGTACTGTTCTAAACATTTTAATGGTCATTGAACAGCTTTTCAGTGTTAAAAAGCTCTGTATAAGCAACAGTAAGAACTAAAATAAGCCCTGTATGCTCATATAGAGCCAACAAGCTGCTATCCCATGTTCAATTTCTACGTATAAAAAGCTATCCGAGCAGCGCACAGTGGCTGATTTCGTCATTTTAGCGCGCTTAATTAATAACTTTTAAACTATGACGTTTAGCATCATGGTGTCTTCGAGAAAGTTTTTCGCTATAATAAGGAGCTTCTTTTGAACTATTGTAAGAAATGATCAATCCCCCTAAAAGTGAGATAGAAAAGTTATTTTTTGCATTTTTCAAGATACAAGGTTGGTGTCTTCACAAAAATTGTAGATAATGTTATTTGGAGCAACTTTGTCAAAGACGCCAAGTTTGTAACTCCGTTACTTTTCAAGATACGTTACGTTTTTTATCATCAGCCCCTTGAAAAGGGTTTTTGCGCAATAACTTTCGAAGGATTGATCCTACATTTTTCTGATGTTCTACAAAGTTATAGATAATGGTAAAACACATAACTTTGCCGAACACGACATCCTGCTAATTTCAAAAATAAAATAGTTATTACGGTTTTTGTAGTTTTTTGGGGCATATTTCAAGCATATATAAACTAGCTATAGGCAATTATATGCAAATTTCCTTTTACGCATGTAAATATACAAGTAATTGCCTCTCTTAGAATGCCAAAACCATCAAACTGTAAGAGACTGTAAGATGGTTTTTGTACAGAAACTTTCAACCATCTATGCTACTTTTATATGGGATTTATCCGTATCTTCACCATATTTTTTTGAGAGTTCATTCCAGCTTGCATTTGTATTGTTATTGTAAGTGTGTGAATATATAGAAAGGATTGTGGTGCATTCTGCAACATTCATGAAGTACGTTACATGAAAACTTACTATCTACTTCTATTTTCTGACTAACTGGCAGTGCTGCACGTAGTCCACGAAAAGAACGCATAAAGTGTTACTTTTTTTGTCAGATCACGATTAAACAGCACCTTACTGTAGAGTACAATAAGATTTATAATTAGCTATAACTATTGTAGACATGTACTAGAGGGAGCCTTCACAAAATATGTCACGCGCAAGTTTAGAATTTAAGAAAAAAAAATGGGACTTCATTCGCTCTTTTCGTGGACTACATGCAGCACTGTGAGTTAGTAAGAAAATATAAATAGATGATAAGTTTTCGTGTAACGTACTTCATGAATGCTCCAGAATGCATCACAATCCATTCTATATATTCACACACACGTACAATAACAATAAAAATGCAAGCTGCCATGAACTGTCAAATAAATATGTTGAAGATATGAATAAATCCCATATAAAAGTAAAATAGATGGTTGAAAGTTTCTGTACAAAAACCATCTTACAGTTTCTTACAGTTTGATGCTTTTGGCTTTCTCAGAGAGGCAATTACTTGTATATTCACATGCTTGAAAGGAAATTTGCATATAATTGCCTATAGCTAGGTTATATATGCTTGAAATATGGCCCAAAAAACTATAAAAACCGTTATAACTATTTTATTTTTGAAATAAGAAGAATGTCGTGTTCGGCGAAGTTATGTGTTTTACCTTTTTCTATAACTTTGTAGAACATCAGAAAAATGTAGAATCAATCCTTCGAAAGTTATTGCGCAAAAACCCTTTTCAAGGGGCTGATGATAAAAAACGTAACGTATCTTGAAAAGTAACGGAGTTACAAACTTGGCGTCTTTGACAAAGTTGCTCCAAATAACATTATCTACAACTTTTGTGAAGACACCAACCTTGTATCTTAAAAAATGCAAAAACTAAATTTTCTATCTCACTTTTAGGGGGATTGATCATTTTTACTATAGTTCAAAAGAAGCTCCTTATTATAGCAAAAAACTTTCTCGAAGACACCATGACGCTAAACGTCATAGTTAAAAAGTTATTAATTAAGCGCGCTAAAATGACGAAATCAGCCACTGTGCAGCGCTGAGAGAATCCTGAACATTCTCCGGAAATCCTGATATCATTTGTATAATTCAACATGGGAACGCTTATGCTGCAAAATTCGACATGGGACAACTTATGCTGAAAATCTCACATGACATAGGACAGCTTATGCTGAGTAAATCTCGAAAATTGCTAGATTTATCGCAGGCCTGCCAAACCTTTAATGCCGCGGGCCACAACTGACACTGCATACCAGTTGACGGGCCAGAAATTTAAATTCAAGGATAACACATTTTTTTTTCAAACACTTTTCCGACCTTTACTGTTAGGGGTAATGGGTTCAACCCGAAATTTTAGAATTCTAAAGATGAGAAAGAAATTAAACACTTTTCAGTTTCTAATAAAATATTGGTGCTTCCAAAATTTATGAAAATATTTCCAGAATATATTAGAGTTCGTCTTAATTTTAAGAAATACAATGGCATTCATAAGGCAGGATTCTACGCTGGATTCTTATGTTTTTCTTTGTATTTTATATCAGAGCTTGCTGACATCTCGTGACAAATTTGAATGCTCGAGAATTCTGATTGATTTATTGTTATTTACATATTTATAAAGCCACTCGATCTTCTTGCTGATTTTTTTTATTTATTTATTTTAATTTAGCAAGAGTTGTCAAAAGTTCACAAACATTCATATTGACATAATCAGATCCTCTCCTCTTCTTGGCGTAACGTCCTCACTGGGACAAAGCCTGCTTCTCAGCTTAGTGTTCTATGAGCACTTCCACAGTTATTAACTGAGAGCTTCCTCTGCCAATGACCATTTTGCATGTGTATATCGTGTGGCAGGCACGAAGATACTCTATGCCCAAGGAAGTCAAGGAAATTTCCTTTACGAAAAGATCCTGGACCGACCGGGAATCGAACCCGTCACCCTCAGCATGGTCATGCTGAATACCCGTGCGTTTACCGCCTCGGCTATATGGGCCCTGACATAATCAGATGCTTCCTTGCAATCTGTAAATTAAAACAAGTGTTTTAAAATTTATACACAATCATCGAAATATACTCTGAAAATATCAAATTATGATTTTTTACCAGTTTGAAATCGATAAATTAAAAAATAAAATAATATTACTGCGCTGCGCAGGCCAAATTCTATTATTTTTCTCAATTTGTGCCGCGGACCGCACAAAATGTCCTCGCGGACCGGATGCGGCCCGCGGGCCATACGTTGGCCGGCATTACATGCCCAACATAGTTTTTCCTTCAAAATTCAAAGTAAATTGAATGTGTATGAAATTTTTTGTTCATACTTCAATGATAAATACAAATTCTAACGCTATCCTCTTCCGTAGAGAAGGAAACAATGCTAAACTTAAAACGCGTTTTTCTCAGTTTGGTGTTCTGGAACATGGGACAACTATGCTGCACACGGAGCATACACAATCGTCTATTCAAAATCGTCTCCAGCACAGGGATTAAAGTGCCCCGCCAATTATATTATGCTCTTTGTTTAATAAATTATCAATAAAAAAATAGTAAATAAAAAAAAATGAGTACCATGAAAATTATTCAAATAAATGTTCACCACGCGAAGGGTGCTTCAGCTGTGCTCTTCTGCTTTATTAGAGAACAGTTAGACGTGGGATTAATTCAAGAGCCCTGGGTAAATAATGGAAGGGTAATGGGTTGCTCTTCGCAGAATTGTAGTATCTTGTATGACGAAAGTCAATCTAATCCAAGAACAGCCATTTTAGTAAGTAGGAGAACAAAATTTGTCCCAATTACTGAGTTTATTACAAGAGACATTGTTGCGATTAAAATGGAGGTCCCAACAATCCAGGGAAAAACTGAGGTATGTATTGCTTCAGCATATTTTACAGGAGACGTTGATGATGTGCCGCCATCTTTGGTCGTAAATTTTGTTAATTATTGCAAAAAAAATAAACGCCCAATTTGTTATAGGGTGTGATGCAAATGCCCATCATACCATATGGAGCAGTACTGATATTAATAAAAGAGGTGAGGATCTCCTGAATAACATTTCGTCTAATAATATAGGCATATGCAATAAAGGGGAATCGCCAACTTTTATGAATGCTATTCGACAAGAAGTTTTAGATCTTACGCTTTGCAGTTATCTGCTATCAGATAAGATCGTGAACTGACATGTTTCTGATGAGGAATCACTGTCAGATCACAAACATATCAGGTTCGATTATAAAGTCGGATCAAATTTAATTGAAAGCTATAGAAACCCAAAGAAAACTAGTTGAGACCTCTATCACATCTATTTAATGAATGAAAATTCATATGCGGGTGAGCAGATCTTGTCTGTTTCACAGTTGGAAAATGCCTCTGATGAGATTATTGATAAAATTATCTCATCATATCATGATAGCTACCCAATCCGACAGAGGTCAACAGGGATGTCCCTTGGTGGAATGATAAGTTGGCAGAACTGAGGAGGAAATCTAGACGGTTGTTCAATAGAGCAAAAGTTATATCTGATTGGGCTCAGTATAAACAAGCCCTTACAGAATACAACAGAGAATTGAGGCTAGCCAAACGGAAGGATTGGAGACGGGTATGTGAAGACATCAATAACGATCCTACAGCTGCAAGGCTTCATAAAGTCCTTTCGAAAGACCATTCAAATGGTCTTGGCAGTCTTAAAAAGGAAGATGGCAGTTTTACTGTTGACTCTTCTTAAACATTGGAAATCATGATGAGAACTCACTTCCCAGGGTCGATTCCTTGTTCGAATGAAGAACAGGATTCAGATAAGGTAAGACATGCATGGTCGACCAATGCCTATCAAAAAGCTTGTGAAATCTTCACGCCGTCGAGGATCGAATGGGCACTGAGTTCTTTTCAACCTTTCAAATCTGCCGGGAAAGATGGAATTTTCCCAGCTTTACTCTCAAATGGTGTAGGAAAGAGGGGTTAAGCGTAAACCCTTCTAAAACTGTTATCGTTCCTTTTACTAGAAGGAAGAAATTACATCTTACCCAACCTTCTTTAGATGGAGTTCAAATTCAGTTCTCGGAAGAAGTTAAACATCTCGGTGTAACTTTGGACAAAAGATTGAATTGGAATTCTCATCTAAACAAGGTATTGACTAAGGGTACAAATGCCCTTTGGGTTTGCAATAAAATCTTGGGGAAAACGTGGGGGCTGAGACCAAACATGACAAACTGGATTTATGCAGCAATAGTCTGGCCAAAAGTTACATATGCTTCACTTGTATGGTGGCCTAAAACAATCGAGGTAATCGCTCAAAAGAAGCTAAGCAAGCTTCAAAGACTTGCATGTATATCAATTACAGGGGCAATGAAAAGCACACCATCGGTTGCATTAGATGCCCTTCTCAATATATTACCATTGCACCAATTTGTTCAACTGCAAGCGGCAAAAAGTGCCCTGCAGTTTCTGCGTCACAACAAACTGCTAGAAGGTGATCTAGTAGGACATTTGAAGATCGTCAAAGACTTCAATTTAAACTCAGATATTAAAACAGTAGAGAATTGGATGATAACGAAGACCAACTATGATGTTCCCTTTAATGTGGTTAAACCAAGCCGCAATATTTGGGATTCTGGTGGGCCAAGCTTACGTCCAGGTTCTATTGTATTTTATACTGATGGGTCTAAGATGGGGGAAAATACTGGTGCTGGAGTTTTTGGCCCAGGTATAAGTAAAGCTATACCAATGGGATGTAGTCCCACTGTATTTCAAGCAGAGATTCAAGCCATATTAGAGTGTGCTAATACTTGCCTGAGGAGAAATTACAGATTTGCAAAAATCTGCATCTTCTCAGACAGTCAAGCTGCTCTAAATGCGCTAAGGGCATTCACGTGCCAGTCCAAGCTAGTGTGGGAATGCATTCTTTCTCTGAAGCAGTTGGCCAGTAGGAACGAAGTAACATTATACTGGGTGCCCGGCCATTGCGGAATTCAGGGAAATGAAAACGCCGACAATCTAGCCAGACAGGATGCAGCATCAAGCTTCGTAGGCCCTGAACCATTCTGTGGAGTTCCTGAGTGTACTCTTAGGACGAAACTAAAAATATGGGAAATGTCTATGGTAGAAACCAATTGGAATGCCACGGATACATCCAGACAAGCAAAAAGATTTATAAGACATAGTGCAGCAAAAGCCAGGACCATACTAAATTTAAACAAGAGAGACCTGAGGGTAATAACGGGCCTGATAACCGGTCACTGCCCCAGTAGGTACCATCTACACAAGATTGGAAAAATCCAATCATCTGAGTGTCGTTTTTGTAAAGGTGAAAACGAAACCGCCGAACATTTACTCTGCTGCTGTGGAGAGCTATCCAATCAAAGGTTGTCAATATTTGGAAAAGGGTTATTAGAGCCCTTGGAAGTTTGGCAAAGTAATCCTAACAGGGTAATAGACTTTATAGTTAAAACGAGTTGTGCCTAGTTGGGATCGAGTGCTATATCAACCAATGTCCATCACAGCTCAATTGTGACAGGATAATCGATTAGCACCAAATTAAATATGGGTCATACCACAATATTCCTAAATAATGGACGCAGTGGTTAAAAGGCTCTACAGATGAGGAAAAAAAATGCTGCACACGGCAGTAAAGTTCGACCAAAAAGTAGGTGTTTTTTGGTATAGGCCATTTTCTTAATATAGGGGTTTTTTTATCCAAAATAAGAAAATTAAAAGTCGGTATTGAGTAATATGCTATGTGTACATAACTGCTAGTAACAGTTTTTTCAGAACAGATTTTTCTCCGTACATTTTTTTTTCGCTACATCTGATTGAAACGATAAAACAATTTTCAAAAAATGGCATTTTGCACAGTTTGTTATTTTGGGTGGTGTACTCTCACCTTACCTTACCGAACAGGCTAAGGCCGGGGTGGCCTCTGCTGTACATTTTTTTTTCCTGTTGGGTACATTTTCCACTGCGACCAGTTTTTTGATCTATTGTGGACGGCCCCGTTTTAATGTTTTTGCCCATATCAGTGTGTCATATCACTATGAGTTTGAGTGATTTCCACTTGCTGACTGTAGGCATTATCCCAGTACGGTATAATAGATCGAATGAAATGTATTACCTTGCTAGGAGAAGTCATCCATACATCTGATGGTTTTATAAAACCTTTATCGAAAAATTTGCATCTTGCTGTACATAGTAACCGTCTCCATTCCACTCGGTCCATGGCTGTTTGTCTCCAGTTCCGCACTCTGCGTAGGATCCGCAGACCGTCATCCACTTGGTCGACCCACCTAGCTCACTGCGCTCCACGTCGTCTTGTACCGGTCGGATGACTCTCGAGAACCATTTAAGTCGGGTTGCTATCCGACATCCTGATGACGTGACCCGGCCACCGTAGCCTCCCGATTTTCGCGGTAGACGATGGTTGGTTCTCTCAGCAGCTGATGCAGCTCGTGGTTCATTCGCCTTCTCCAAGTCCCGACTTCCATCTGAACTCCACTGTAGATGGTACTGCAACACCTTCCGTTCGAAAACTCCAAGGGTGCGTTGGTGCTCTGCACGTAGGGTCCATGTTTTGTGCCCATAGAGGACTACCGGTCTGATCAGCGTTTTGTAGATAGTTAACTTCATGTTACGGCAAATTTTATTCGACCGTAGAGTTCTGCGGAGTCCAAAGTAAACACGATTTCCTGCCACAATGCGCCTCTGAATTTCTCTGCTGGTGTCGTTGTCGGCGGTCACCAGTGAGCCCAAGTACACGAATTCTTCAACCGCCTCGATTTCATCACCGTCGATATGAATTCGGGGTGGCGGGCGCGCTGATTCGTCCCTGGAGCCCTTTGCCATCATGTACTTTGTCTTCGACACATTAATGACTAATCCGATTCACCTGGCTTCACATTTTAGTTGGATGTACGTTTCCGCCATCGTCTCAAATTTACGAGTATTAATATCAATATCGTCAGCGAAACCAAGCAGCTGAACGGAATTCGGGAAAATCGTTCCCCGCTCTCCTTATTACACCCTCTTAAGCAATGCTGAACAACAAGCACGAAATACCATCACCTTGCCATATCCTCTGCGAGATTCGAAGGGACTCGAGAATGTCCCTGACACTCAAACTACGCATATCACTCGATCCATCGTCGACTTGATCAATCGTATCAGTTTATCCGGGAATCCGTATTCGTGCATAATCTGCCATAACTATTCTCGATCGATTGTATCATACGCCGATTTGAAATCGATGAACAAGTGATGTTTGGGCACGTTGTATTTGTGGCATTTCTGCAACACCTGCGGATGGCGAACATCTGGTCCGTTGGTTGTAGCGCGTTCACCCATAAATCCAGTCTGATATTGCCCCACGAACTCTCTTGCAATCGGTGATAGACGGCGGCATAAAATTTGAGAGAGTATCTTGTAGGCAGCGCTCAGTAGTGTGATCGCACGGTAGTTCCCGCAATCCAACTTGTCGCTCTTTTTATAGATGGTACACACGATACCTTCCATCCATTCCTCCGGTAATACTTCCTCCACCCAAATCTTGGTAATGACCCAGTGCTTTCACCAGTGCTTCTCCACCGTATTCTAAAAGCTCGCTTGGTAGTTGATCTGCTCCAGCGGCTTTGTTGTTTTTCAACCGGCCAACCTACTCTTCAATCTCTTGGTGGTCAGGGGCCGGAAGTCTTTCGTCCTGTCCACATACTCCTTGATCTGTTAGCACGCAACCTTCGGTACTTGTAACGTCGCCATTGAGGTGCTCATCGTAATGCTGCCGGCACCTCTCGATCGCCTTATACTCGCTCGTGAGAATATTCCCGTGATTATCTCGGCACATGTCGGTTTGTGACACAAGGTCTTTGCGCGAGCGGTTCAGCTTCTCGTAGAATTTTCGTGTGTCCTTAGCGCGGTATAGCTCTTCCATCGCTTCGCGATCTTGTTCTTCCTGCTGGCACTTCTTAATCCGGAAGACTGAGTTCTGCCTGTTCCACGCCTGTCTGTAACGTGCCTCATTTGCTCTCGTACGATGTTGCAACATTCTCGCCCATGCTGCATTCTGCTCGTTTTTCAACTGTTGTGTCACATTCGCCGTCGTACCAGTCGTTTCTGTGATTCAAAGTCGCGAAGCCTAGTGCTGTAGCCGAGGTACTACCTATGGCGGATCGGATGTCGCTCCAGCCATCTTCAAGTGTAGCTGCGCCAAGCTCCTCTTCCGCTGGTAGGGCCCCTGCTAACTGCTGCGCGTAGTCTTGAGCCACTTCTACGTTACGCAGCTGCTCGATGTCGACTTTGACGCGTGGTGATAACTGTCGTAAGTTTTGAGCGCATGCATACAGCGACTAAGTAGTGATCCGAGTCTATATTCGCACTGCGGTATGTGCGGACATTCATTGGTTATATCCGAGAAGAATTTAGCGTCGATTAGAACGTGGTCGATTTGGTTTTCTGTTTGATGATCGGGTGATCTCCAGGCGGCTTTGTGGATATCTTTGCGGGGGGAGAAGGTGCTTCGGACTACCATACCACGGGAGGCTGCTAAGTTTACGCAACACTGGCCGTTATAATTCGATAACGTACAGGCTGTTTTGCCTGATTACCGGTCTGTACATTTCCTCCCTTCCTACCTGCGCGTTCATGTCGCCGACAACGATTTTCACGTCACGCGGCGAGCAAGCATCGTATGTTTGCTCTAACTGCGCGTAGAACGCTTCTTTCTCGTCATCGGGTCTCCCTTCGTGTGGGCTGTTGAGGGCGCCGCAGTGCCTCAAGCGGATAGCGTTGGACTCTTCGGTATTCCGGGCGGGAAAATGTCTCGCAAGACCTCGGGATGCCACGGAACACAGGAATCCGGCTCGAAGGACCAAATGTTGAGGCGCCGCAGTGCCTCAAACGGGAAGCTCTTGGATTCCTGGCGGGATGGGGTATGGGCAAGACCTGGGGTACCAGAAATCCTCCGTTGATCCGGCTCGAAGGACCAAATGTTGAGGCGCCGCAGTGCCTCAAACGGGAATTTTTCCTTCCGCAGAAAGAAAAATACACGGGAAGTACTTTACTCTAAAGCACTTTATTCTACTTCAAACTTTGCATTGTCGAAGCCACGCAAACGCTTATACACTTCCACTTCGCGTTATCGAAGCCACGCGAACGCTTGTACACTTCGATATTACACACTTCACTGTTGACCGTTTGCCGGGTCAATTCAAACTGTTTCCCAGTTCGGAGTTGGTGCTCTTCTTATATAGCACCTCAACGTGCATCTAGAATGTTCTCCAACTTTCCCGAATTAAACATTCCAGAATATATGGTGAGCGGTCCCGCGCTGTCGCCGTGTTTACATTTGTGGGAGCTAGAGTGACGCTGTTCAATCTCGTAGGGGAATGTGGGGCACATTTTCCACCGGAGTGCCCGATGGGCGCGAACATACTGCCCCCGGGCTGAAAGCATTCCTGTCGAAGCAACGGCATCGGATAACGTTTGTCTTCTCTGTTACTGGATCGCTGCGGAAGTCGATTATGTCGGAATGTCTCCCATGCTTTGTCCTCGTCGTGTCGTTGGGTTTTTCCTTCTCCATTCAAGTCAAGGATTCGTTGGCGATAGACGGTTTCCATCGGCCACTTGGAATTCTCCTTCCGGGTGCGGTACAGGCAGCAAAATCTGATTTCCAGCTTCCCTCCGACAGTTTTCCAAACGGATTGCTGGCCAAATAATGCACAATCGCTTTCCTCTTCCCTTGGCTGCACTATCTTGGTAGGCAGTACGACGCAATACATCATGTTGGACAATCCAGCTTGCCCTGCCTTATCTGGTCTGAATTGCTCGACGATCATTTCAGAGCAAGCTTCCGCACTGATATACTCGGCCAGCAGAGCAGACCTCGAAACATTCGCAGAAATCTTTGGTGGTGGTTTCGCTGGCTTGGTGTGCCACTTTTTTGTAGCCTTCGGTCTTTCCAGGTCTCGGAACTTTACCTTTTCGCAGTACGTGTTAAAGACAATGACACGTGCTGTAGTGTTCGAAGTCAATTTCACAATGTCTAGGGTTCCACACTCCATGGTCTCCGCCTCTGTGCTCTTGGGAAATATCGTTGGGTTCGTCGATATTTTCACATACGACGACAACTTGGAGGGTTCGACCTGACCGGACTCCACTTGGTCGAAAACAGGGTCGAGGACTGTCACAAGTGAGAGCTCCCTGTGTGACAGCAGATGCGGTTCGTCTAGAACGATCTCCCATTGGATTGCAGCTGTTGCACTACTCATTGGCTTTACGTGCGACGGCTTATCCTGAGCGATCTTCACGTGTTTCGGGGTAGCTGCAGTGGAATCTGGCAGATCACTGCACGACTTGGAATGCTCCTTGTGAGCAGACTCTGGTTCCACGGCGGGTGTCACAGTGCGCAGAGAGTATTCTACGCAGGACAAATCAGGGAGCTCCTCCTGAGCGGACTCTGATTCTCTCGTGCTTTCCGTGGACTCGATGGTACGTGAAGAGGGTTTCGTCATATCCATTACATACGACTTTGTCTGCATTCTCGGGGTGAAGACGGATCCTTCGTCGAAAGTTGCAGTGTGAACGGGCTGTTCCACACTGGACGGACCAGAGAGCTTCTCCTGAGCAAGCTCTGGGCACTTCACGGCTGCCACTGTCACTGTCCTTATGCTGGACTCCACATGACGTAGCTGCTGCTCGATACTGGTCGGCTTGGAATGCTCCTTCCGAACGGATTCCAAATGCTCGACGGATGTCACAGAATGGAGATGGACGTTTGGATACGATTCTCCTCTTGGCTGATTGGATTGCTTCTTCTTAACGGGCTCCGAGTGGTGTAGATGATCTACACTGCGCAGACGATCAGGGGCTGCTGAATCGTCCGCGTTCAAGGTACGACTTGGTGAGCCTGAGTGCTCCACCCAAGCAGACTCCGGCTGGCGATGGTTCCGGATACTTACCGGCTTGCAGTGCTCCTTCTGAGCATTCTTCGGTTGGTGATCTGATCGCACTATCTGAGTCGATGGCACTACCCTGGGCGCGTCGGAGAGCTTCTCGCGACCACACTGCGATTGATGGCGAATCCTCAATCTTCCTGAAGTTCTCCAATCCTTGCTGACCGATTGGATTACCTGGACGGGGATCGCTGTGCCACTCGATAGCTGCACACAGGACTGGCTAGATAGCTTCGTCGGTGTGAACTCTGTCCGGAAGGAAGTCCGCTTCCAATCCGCGCCATGTCGATCTTCAGTGCTTGGCACGTCACATCTCGTTGTGTGACGCGGTTCCTTCATACAGGACGACCTATCGTGTTCCCTGTAAACGATGTTCGGTTCGTCCTTGGACGTCTCAGAGATTGCCGGCGGCTCTAGACTGGATGGGTCGAAGAGTTCTTCTGAGACGGACTTCACCTGATGCCGATTATGGAGGCTACCAAAAGCTCGGCACTCTCTCGGTTGCGACTTGGCTGGTGGCTGGGTATTTGTCACAGTGTGATTTGTTGGCGTCACACTGGACCAATTCAAATGCTCTTCCTGAGCGGGCTCCATCTTTTTGACGGTCGTCGCAACGTGATGCAGCGGTTTCACGTTGGACTGGCCAGAGAGCTTCTCCCGAGCTGGCTCTGACCACTGCCTGCTTTGGAATCTTTCCAAAACAAGGCGCTCACTCTTGCTGAGTTCGTACTCACCAGCCAAGCTCGCTGATAGCTGCTCTATCCTTAGCAGCGATTCGGTGTGCAGCCGGTAGAAGTCCATCTCCAGGTCACCCTGATCCTCGAAATCCGATGCCGGGATGCGATCCAAGATCTCCTGGTGAAGCTTGGCGTACTCCTGGTAGTACATGCTTAACTTCTTCTCGTACACTCGCAGGAGCGATGATGTCATCTTCGACGGGTCGTGCTCTGCCTCCACCAGGTTTCCCAAGATGTGCCGGGTCTTCCGCGAGACCTGTTCACGGAGATGAATGAGCAGCTGTGTCTCATGCATGGCGGGTGCCTCAAATTCCGGTGTACGGTGTCTCATCTTCACTTCAACGGTCGGTGGTTGGTCGATAAGTCCTCTTTTCGGTGCTCACGCAAGAATTCACCGACGGTGCCGATCTATCTTGACCGCGGAAATCCTCGACTGATCGCCTTGTTGACCAGGGGAACGATTTGTAAGGGCTGAGCGCCTCACTGATTGGCGGCAGATCTTCTCCTTGGTGTCTCGGCGACTAGAAGGGGCTGTCTCGTTTCCGCTGATATCTCCTTGTTCAGCAGAAGGCTTTGACGGTACCGATCGCAAGACTCGTTGACCGGTAGAAACTGTCTTCTTGGTTGTCTTGCCGTCGGCAAGAATGATGCATCCAGTGCCGATCGTTTACTGACCGGCGGTAGTTCCTCTCGCCCGTTGACCAAAGAAACACTTCTTCTGGAGCCGATGACCTCGGTGACCGGCAGGAAATGTTCTCGTTGGTGCCTTTGCCGGCGGCAAAGATGTCACCCTTGATGCTCGTCGTACACTGACCGACAGGATTCCTCGACTGGTCGCCTCAATGACCAGCAGGACGCGTCGCAGCGTCGTACCGACTCTTCGGTACGTTGATGTCCTCACCGGCGGTAAGGATGTCAGCGTTGATACCGATCTCTCGTTGACCGGTACGGCACTCCTCGGCTGGTCGCCTTGATGACCAGCAGGACGTTTCACCAGGACCGACTGACTCGTCAATCGGTGGGATTCCTTCGACTGGATGGTGTCTTTGCCGGCGGCAAAGAAGTCACCGTTGATGCCGATCTCCTATGACCGACAAGCATCCTCGGTTGGTCTCCTTGTTGACCAGGGGAACAACGCACTAGTGCCGACCACCTCGTAGACCGGCGGAAAATCTTCCAGGGGAAAGGGTCTCGGTTCCACTGATCTCTTCTCGACCAACAGAACCCTTCGTTGGGACCGACCGACTCGTCGATTGGTAGAATTCTTCCAATGGGATGGTGTCTTTGCCGGCGGCAAAGAAGTCACCGTTGGAGCCGATCGTCCGCAGACCGGCAGGGATTCCTCGACTAGTCACCTCGATGACCAGGGGAACAACTCGCTGGTGCCGACCGACTCGTCGATCGACGGAAACCCTCCAATGGGATGGTGTCTTTGCCGGCGGCAAAGACGTCACCGTTGGTGCCGATCGTCCACAGACCGGCAGGGATTCCTCGACTGGTCACCTCGATGACCAGCAGGACGCTTCGATGGTGAACCGGAGACTGTAGGCCGGTTCCACTCCACAGGTACGGTATCCGGTTCGGACGGACCAAATGTTGAGGCGCCGCAGTGCCTCAAGCGGGAAGTTCTCGGATTCCTGGCGGGATGGAGTCTCGCAAGACCTGGGGTACCAGAAATCCTCCGTTGATCCGGCTCGAAGGACCAAATGTTGAGGCGCCGCAGTGCCTCAAACGGGAATTTTTCCTTCCGCAGAAAGAAAAATACACGGGAAGTACTTTACTCTAAAGCACTTTATTCTACTTCAAACTTTGCGTTGTCGAAGCCACGCAAACGCTTATACACTTCCACTTCGCGTTGTCGAAGCCACGCGAACGCTTGTACACTTCGATATTACACACTTCACTGTTGACCGTTTGCCGGGTCAATTCAAACTGTTTCCCAGTTCGGAGTTGGTGCTCTTCTTATATAGCACCTCAACGTGCATCTAGAATGTTCTCCAACTTTCCCGAATTAAACATTCCAGAATATTCTACTCATCTGGCTGCACTGCCTGGTGGAAGTCACTCACGAGTCACTCACGCGCGGCATGCACGCGTTCGTCCAACTGGGTGCCGCCGCGACGACGCGCGCTCGCTTACAGCTGTCATCATCAATCGTCATCGCAATCATCGTCGGTGGTGAGCGGTCCCGCGCTGTCGCCGTGTTTACATTTGTGGGAGCTTGAGTGACGCTGTTCAATCTCGTAGGGGAATGTGGGGCACATTTTCCACCGGAGTGCCCGATGGGCGCGAACATGGGCAGTGGACGTTGATGATGCTGTAGTTGAAGAAACGGCCCTTACCTTTTAACATGCACAATGCACATCCTGGCGTTGATCGGCTGTCACCCGATCACACGTTGTCGCATCTTGCCCAACACTATAAATCCTGTTCCCAGTTCATTGGTGGTGCCACAGCTTTGGTAGAAGATAGCCGCTCGATGCCCGCTTTTCCACACTTCCTGTTCAGTCCAACAAAGCTCCTGCAACGCCACGATGTCGAAGTTGCGGTGATGTGATTCGTCGTAAATTATCCTGTCACATCCTGCGAAACCTAGTGACTTGCAATTCTATGTTCCAAGTTTCCAATCGTAGTCCTTATTTCGTCGCGTGGGTCTTTGCCGATTGTATCGAGTCGTATTTTCTCCTATGTTATTCGCAATGGGGATTTTTACGGGTGGCTTATTGGGCCTACGCCAACACTCCTGTCTCGCCGAAGAGACATCGTGCCAGTTCTGTTTAAAGCCCCAACCAACACTGGGAAGACCACGCTGATGGGGCTACCACCTTGGATCTACCTGGGCGTGGTGCAGCGTTTCTTACTCAGCCGCTGGATGCCAGAACTACAGACGCTGTTTGAGCCGCACCAGCCCTATTGTGCTGATCAAAATATCCATGATGTTAATAACATCAGTGCGGTACGGACCACCTGTTCCGGGGGTAAAAGTCCACCAAACAGGTAACCCCAATCCAAGGTGTCAGGCGACCCGTGCTGAGGGATGAATGGTTGAGGGGGTTTAAAAGATGCTCGATCTTTAACGGAGCCCGTAGCGTGGGTAGATCGCCTTTTTGGGTTGCGTTGCGGAGATAGATCTACCAAACCGAAATCTGTTGTTGTCGAATTTTTGGAATATGTGCTCTGGTAATTAAAGGCATTATAGTATTTAGTCTTTGCTACTGGTGTTGTGATGACTTCCAGTCTTTGAATAAAACTAAGTTTACCCACTTTACTTTGCATATAGTTAACAACCTCACCATCTGAGGCTAACCTCAATGCAAAGGAAATCAAACTGGGCTGGGGTCCGTGTAGGGTCTTGTACCATTTGGGCAGGTGTACCTATTTTGGTCACTTGCCGCTATAACTAAGTCAATTTCAATTCGATTGATTTGAATTTTTGTACAAAGTTAGATACTATACGTGCCTAACTCTATACAAAATTTCAAGTCAATCGGTTTAAAATTGACTTAGTTATAGCGGCAAGTGCCCATAATAGGTACATCTGCCCAAATGGTACAATACCCTATGTACTAACTCTTCGAAGACTGGAAAGTGCTAGTGTGCAAGGAACATTCTAGAATCTTTATTACTGAACGAACACATGTTCCATTATTGGAATGGTATTGCTGCTAATGTTAAAACCCGGGTCTCTTACTGGGGAGAATTTAGCAGTAAACTAGGGTGATGCTAGGTTTCCGATGCATGGCCAATTATCAGTACTCTTGTTTTATTTTCTATGAGAAAGAAATTTCTAAGAAAGCAAAACAAAAACTGTATCAAAATCGATACTTTATTGCCCTTCAATGGCAATTGAGTAATGCGATATGCACTTCACTAAGGATACGGGTGATGTCACAATAGATCTTAAAGCTGGTCGCAGTGACAGACCAGAACAGAAATAAAAAAAGGTTTCTCTGGCTCTTATACACTTGAACCCTTGAACGGGTTTGTGGAAGCTGCTATCCAGCGTTATCTTTATACATATGTATCTCTTAACTGATTCGAGTAACTAACAACACCCCAGTGCACAGTGTTCGAAATCGATGATTTTACGATCAAAATTAAATAACTTTTTTTAGGTTGGTTCTAGAGGTTTGGCGTGTTCCACAAAGTTTTTCTGCATGTTAAAAGACGTCTTTTGATAAAATGTAATAAATGATTAATCCCCCTAGAAGTGAGATAAAAAATTTATTTTTTCGAAATATTTTTTTAGAGGTTTGACGTCTTCGGCAAAGTTGTAGCCCATGATAAGAGAACAAAAATCGTAGAACATGTCAAAGCTCCATCTCTTACGGTTTTCAAGATATGGAGCGTTTTGTGCGAAGTACCCCTAAAACTAGTTTTTTCAGTGTAGCTTCAACAGATAAAATCCTACAGTTTTGTGACCTTCTACAAACTTGTTCAGGACGTCGAATTACATATTTCTTCCGAAGATGTCAAATCATTATATCTTAAAACAAAAAAGTTATAGGTAAATTTATCATATTTTAAGGTGTACTTTCACCTTAAGTAACTATTTCCGGCGCAAAATGGCGCAGATGGCTCAGTCGGTAGTTGAAAGATTAGACTTTTTACTATCACTTGGGGGTGGAAACCCTCGTGGGCAATAGTGGGAAAGGTGGTTTAAATACATGAAAAAAACTAATTATTTTTCCTGTAATACAAGCAAAATAAATAAAAAAATAATAATTAAGAAGCCCACAGTAATTTTTACTGCACTGTGTTACTTCCGGCAATATTTTACTACGTTTTTGCAAAAACCAGTGAGTTTTTATCTCTAAAAATTAAAACATCAGAACAAAATATTGTTTCCGAGAGTTATAACTAATGCTAGTTCTAAATAAAAGTATTGAATTTCTTCAAAATAATGACAACATATCTATGCCCAAATGAATGACAACCTACTCGATAGTCATAAAACTGGATGGCTACAGTGGTTAGAATATCAAATGCGTTTTGATAAATAACTTCGCAGTTCTTATAAAAGTAGTTGTAATTTAACATTCTTCAATACATATTTTGACGATTTCCTGGTGAAAATAAAGTTAATCTTTTATATCAAATGATCAATTTGATATAAAATTTTATTTTCAACCCGATTTTTGTGAAAAGTACTGTTAAAAATATGAAAAGTACTTCAATTAACTCACGATGCAGACGATGGGACGTAACATGTAATTGGTTAATGTCAAGAGATTAAAAATAATGTTTGAAATTAAAAAAAAAACTATCGCGTTATTTCTCGGCACCCCCTGTATTTTATTGATTTATCTGATATATTTCTATTGCTTCCCAGTTGTAAGTCAAACTCGTGGATTGCCGAAAAAGCTGTAAATCTGCTATCGGACGAATCAAAACTTCTCCTGATGTTTTCCGATACTGATTCCGTAGTTGAAAAGTCAAACAACAAATATAAATATAAATACATGAAAAAATAACAAAAAAAATCTACTATGTGTTTTGAAGCACATCTTGAACTGTTTGATATTTCCTTCTTCCTATTTCTAGCGCTACTTAACTTGAATATTGCCCCAAAAAAAACTTCAAACAGGTAATTTGAAAGTAACTTTATCAGAAATTATCTGACCATCTGATAGTAAACAATATGAATTCAAAATCATGAATAAAATATTCTGTTTGGTAAAAACAATGTTCAAAAACGACACGAATGCAACTTTGGTGTAAAGTGTCGCTAATTTAAGTAAATAAATAAATAAATCATGCTCAAAAATGTTGTAAAATATTGCTGGAAATAACGCAATGCAGTAAAAATTACTGTGGGCTCCTAAATGATTAATTTTTATTTATTTTTCTTGTATTACAGGCAAAATAATTAGTTTTTGTCATGTATTTAAACCACCTTTCCCACTATTGCCCACGAGGGTTTCCGCCCCCAAGTGATAGTAAAAAGTCTAATCTTTCAACTACCGACTGAGCCATCTGCGCCATTTTGCGCTGGAAATAGTTACTTAAGGTGAAAGTACACCTTAAAATATGATAAATTTACCTATAACTTCTTTGTTTTAAGATATAATGACTTGACATCTTCAAAGGAAATGTGTAATTCGACGTCCTGAACAAGATTGTAGAAGGTCACAAAACTGTAGGATTTTATCTGTTGAAGCTACATTGGAAAAACTTGTTTTAGGGGTATTTCGCACAAAACGCTCCATATCTCGAAAACCGTAAGAGATGGAACTTTGACATGTTCTACGATTTTTGTTCTCTTATTATGGGCTACAACTTTGCCGAAGACGTCAAACCTCTAAAAAAATATTTCGAAAAAATATTTTTTTTATCTCACTTCTAGGGGGATTAATCATTTATTACATTTTATCAAAAGACGTCTTTTAACATGCAGAAAAACTTTGTAGAACACGCTAAACCTCTAGAACCAACCTAAAAAAAGTTATTTAATTTTGATCGTAAAATCTTTGATTTCGAACACTGTGCAGTGTCACCTTTTCAAAGGATTTCTTACTGTAGCAGGAGGCGTTACACCCGTTGGAGTCGCTGCGAAAAAGCTCAATAGGGATGTTACAGAACTGACAGATGTCCCGTCAACTAATAGCTGTGCTAGTGTAGGTAGCGAATATATGAAATGTCATGACGAAAATTAATATCGAAAAAAGTGGAATGTGGTCCGTGCAGTTAGGCATGAATATGAAATTTGATCGTAATATTGGTATAGTTTGGAATTAAATCAAATAATGTCCGTAGAATGAGTTGTCACAAGCATACGATTGAATTAGTGCGTAATTATACAAAAACCATTGAAATTCCTATAAATTAGTTTGCTATATAGTTTTTGATACACTTTTAGGTTAGTTTCTTGCTCTAATAATCACTACTATCGCGGGATCAAACATATTTCTCTAAAATATTTCCATCAATACACTACCGTGAGTAAAACCTTTGTGAAATAATAGCTCATAATAAATATATTATGACTAAGACACAAACTATGTTTAAACTAGGTATACAGACGAAAAAACACTCTACACGACGGCTACCAGAACATACAGGACGAAAAGCGTATACTAGAGTCACAGAGTTGTAAGTTGTTATTGAATATGTGTGGAAGATTTGCAATTATGGGTAAATTCTGGAGCTCGATTTGAATAGGTCGTATGTGCTTTTGTCGATATAAAATTCGATCAGTTTATTTTAGTTATTGTAGCAATATGGGAGATATTTTGGAGACTTTTAATGATGCAACGGAAAGCCTGTTTTGTAAGGATTCTGCTGCATGTATCAACTTTGTTCAATTTCAATAGTTTTCGCTGTAATAAGCGAATCCAACTGATCGAATTTTTAATCGACAAAAGTACATACGACCTATTCAAATCGAGCTCCAGAATTTATCTTTTAGCTTTAAAGCTGTTTCCTCAACGATGAAATACATGGGAATTGCTACAAGAACTGTGTCTTACGTTTCTGTGTTCTGTGCCGTGCCAACACTTTAAAGAACTCTTCTCGTTGGAGTTGTGTTTCTGTGTACAGAGAGATTGGTTCATAGAGGTCACATAGAGGACGAATCGATGATGCCCACCACTACGCGAGCTGCTGCGAAGGCCACTGCTGGGGGATCCCAGGACATTTGCGAGAGATGCAAAACTCCTCATCACGTAGCAGAAATGGTAGCCTGTGACCGATGTCGACGTTGGTACCATCGTGCGTGTGCGGAGGTGGCGGAGAGCTTCAGCGGTAAGTGGACATGCAAGGATTGTACTTCCATAGTGACGATCAGTGGAGCCTCGATTTCGGGAAGAACCAGTAGCACATCTCGGTCAACACGGGTTCAGCTACAACTCATGCGACTGGAAGAGGAGAAAAGGGCCCAGGAGAAACTGATCCAGGAACAGCAGGAGCAGGATCGTATCCTGCAGGAGAAGGCTCGGGCCGCGAAAGCTGCGCTAGATAAAAGGTACCTCGACGAGAAGTATGCCCTGCTTCTAGCTGATGCTGAAGACGACGATGCTGGGAGCCACAGGAGTCGTCGCAGCCGTTCGAGCAGGAGCAGTCAGGTGAGAATGTGGATCGACGGACTGGATGAAGCTGCCGGGGGGAATCCAATCCCACAGCACGTAGAGGACATCTTTCCGCCGATTACGATTGGCAGTGAGGTCAACGTACCCGTCGGCGGAATACTCGCGAAATATACAGGAGCAGTTCGTAAAATTCCACCAAATCCATCGGTAGTTGGGACAAGCGATGAAAATCAACAACGATCATCCAGGCCGGCAATCGACTGGCTCGCCGATAACGTTGGTACTGAGGGTATGAGTACTAGTGTGGGACACGCTTGTATGAAAAAAACGAATACTCGCTCCAGTCGACTTTTTGGATCCCATTTAGGTCCCATATGAACTATACAAAATTTCAGAGCAATCGGTGAAACTATAATTTAGCGCAAGCGGTTCAAAGTTTTCATAGGATTTACTATGGGAAAAGTTACATTTTCAGATAAAAAATCCCAGAGGTCGCCCTTTGTCTCCTTAATTCAAATCGATCAATGCTTCTTGTAGAAAAATCATTTATGAAACTTTCCTTCGAAGACCGCAAAACAATTGGATGCTTGTGGAAAAAGTTATTGATTTATTACCGATTAGTGATCCAACGAACGGCTTTTTGTTGTGTTTTATCAGCAGCACTGCTGTTGCCGTTGTCGCATGGGGTGGCGGGAGGCATCACCACCCCTAGAAACAGCAGCAACCAAGGCAGCAGCTACCGTGCTGCTAATAAAACAAAACAAAAAGCCGGTCGTTGAATCACTAATCGGTAATAAATCAATAACTTTTTCCACAAGCATCCAATTGTTTTGCGGTCTTCGAAGGAAAGTTTCATAAATGATTTTTCTACAAGAAGCATTGGTCGATTTGAATTAAGGAGACAAAGGGCGACCTCTAGGATTTTTTATCTGAAAGTGTAACTTTTCCCATAGTAAATCCTATGAAAACTTTGAACCGCTTGCGCTAAATTATAGTTTCACCGACTGCGCTGAAATTTTGCACAGTTCATATGGGACCTAAATGGAATCAAAAAAGTCGACTGGAGCGAGAGTTTGATGTTTGTCCCATACTAATGAGTACCTCAGCCGGTATGAAGAACCCGATCACAGCGTCCACTCCGATTCGATTGGATGGTGTAGGTAGGCAACCGACCACACGAAGCGTACTACAAACGCAATCATCGTTGTACATACAACCAGTGTTTACACAGCCAGTGTATACACAGTCGGTGATTGCACAACCTATGCAACCTCCACCCGTTCGGCCGAAGCTCGTACCACGACCGCCACTACCAACGTTCTTGTTTCAAGAACCAATTTCAAGGCCATCAGCTGATCACGTACGTTCGTCGCTCCCACCGATAAGTGAATCACCGCTGCTACAGTCGAGAGTCGGACAGCGTACACAGATGCCCTCATCGAATCCTGTACCACAACAGCCACACACATCTCGAGCGTTTGTATCGCCACCGTCGCAGCAACCGCAGGTAGTGCAGTCGCCGGTTGATGCTTCTATCCAGTTAGCAGAGCAAATATCGAGCATGCAACTACCACCAACGACACGGGCGTCGTTCTCTCAGCTGTCTTCTCGGCAGCCACGCACACTTGCGTCGGTGATGTGTGATCAGTTAGTGGAACAATCGCAGCCCCCATCTGTGTTGCGAGAATCAATTTCGTACACCCCGGAACCACAGCATCCATCCGATCCGGAGAGATTGGCATCGCGATCACCGGTCCAGCAGACGACGACGTCGTCAGTATCGCTACAACAACAGAGCGAGCAACATGCTGCCCAACTGCAGCAGATACAAGATCAGCAATCGTTGTGGGGACAATTCCAGCAGCAGTTATCGGCCAGACAAGTGGTGCCGAAGGAGCTTCCAGTTTTTACTGGCTGCCCCGAAGAATGGCCACTTTTTATTAGCAGCTTCTGTAATTCCACAGCGATGTGTGGATATTCTCAAGCTGAGAATTTAATGCGACTGCAAAAATGCCTTAAGGGCAGAGCATTAGAGGCCGTTCGGAGTAACCTTTTGCTGCCATCTTCGGTCCCGAAAGTGATGGAAACACTTGAAACATTGTTCGGGAGCCCAGAGCGACTAGTCCAGTCGCTGCTCAACAAAGTGCGCGGCGTTCCTACTCCGAAGGCTGAAAGGCTCGAGAGCCTGGTGAATTTCGGCTTGGTCGTGCAAAACCTAGTCGGTCATTTGAAGGCTGCCAACCAGCAAGCCCATCTGTCCAATCCAACTTTACTGCAGGAGCTGGTGGATAAGTTGCCACCACACCTTCGACTGGACTGGGCATTATTCAAAAGGAACTGTGGTGTCGTCGATTTGGGAACGTTCTGCGACTACATGAGTGCCATCACGTCAGCAGCGAGTGATGTGGCCCACTTCACGGATTTTGACGGACCTCGCGCTGTTGAAAACGAGAAACCGAGGAGGGAGAAGGCCTACATCAACGCTCATGTGTCGGCCGAACCACGGAGATTCGAGCAGCATGGAAAGAAAGTGGATACCCAAGAGAGACCTTGCTATGTCTGCCAGAGCGTGAAGCACCGAATAAGGGACTGCAACAAGTTCAAGTCCATGTCGTTCGGGGATCGCATGAAGGCGGTAGAAAATCACCAACTTTGCTTGGTTTGTCTGGTGCCACATGGAAAATGGTCTTGCAAATCCACTCGTACCTGTGGAATTGGAGACTGCACAAAAAAACATCGCTGCACCCAAGTCAACAATTGGCGGCCAAACCAACGACTTCCGAAAATTCTGCTGCGCGGTCAAAAACCGATGCCGTCGTGAACATCCATCGTTGGAATCACAAAACTACGATTTTCCGTATAGTACCAGTGGTATTGCACGGAAAGGAAGCCAAGATTTCTACCTTTGCGTTCCTCGACGAAGGCTCATCATCTACACTGATTGACCAGGAGGTAGCTGACCTCTTGAACCTTGAGGGTAAACGGCAACCGCTGTGCCTCACATGGACTTCGAAGGTTTCCCGTCATGAAAGTGATTCTAGGATGGTTTCACTGAGGATTTCTGGGAAAGAAGACAGCGAAAGTTTCCCTCTGTTGGATGTTAGCACTGTGCGTCAGCTGGATCTTCCGGTGCAGACACTACAGTACGATGAATTGTCGCGTCGGTACACGTATTTGGCCGGACTTCCGGTTAAAAGCTACAAGGACGCTATTCCGAGAATCCTGATTGGATTGGACAACATAAAGCTGTCGTTGCCTATCAAGATACGAGAAGGGCGGCACAGCGAACCAGTGGCAGCGAAAACTAGGTTGGGTTGGACTGTCTTCGGAAGCACTGACGGCACTAAAGTGAACTTTCGGTCCCCAGTATTGCACATCTGCAAGAGCACAGAGGAAACCGACCTACACGACCTGGTGAAAGGTTACTTTGCAATGGAGAACCTTGGCGTTTCCGTAGCTGATGGACCAGAAGCAGAAGAAGATCGACGAGCGAAGGAGATTCTACGGCGAACGACGATCAAGCGTGCTGACGGACACTATGAAACCGGATTACTGTGGCGGTACGATTCAGTGGAATTACCATCGAGCTACGGTATGGCCGAACGTCGTTTGCTTTGCCTGGAGCGGAAGCTGAGATCTAATCCAGAACTGAAAGAGAGCTTGGAAAGGCAAATTTCCGAGTACCAGGTTAAAGGCTATGCTCACAAAGCAACACCCCAGGAGTTGGCAAATAGTGATCCGCACCGTACATGGTATCTTCCACTAGGAGTGGTAACGAACCCACGTAAGCCAGGGAAAGTGCGTATTATCTGGGACGCGGCCGCCAAGGCGAATGGTGTGTCTCTTAAGATGTTCTGCTGAAGGGCCCAGACCTTCTTACGTCGTTGCCAGGGGTATTGTGCCGTTTTCGTCAGCGAGAGGTGGCGATTGCAGGTGACATTCGCGAAATGTATCACCAGTTGAAGATACGAAAGGAGGACTGCCAGGCACAGCGCTTTCTCTACCGGAGCGACCCGTCTCAGAAACCAGACGTTTTTGTGATGGATGTGGCGACCTTCGGTTCGACTTGTTCGCCCTGCTCGGCGAACTTCGTAAAAAACAAAAACGCACTAGAGTGGAAGACAGAACATCCAGAAGCAACAGCGGCGGTGATAGAGAACCACTATGTAGACGATTACCTGGACAGCCGCGATACGGAGCAGGACATGGCAAACTTGGCGTCAGACGTACGGAAGATTCAAGCAGAGGCTGGGTTCGAGCTACGAAACTGGCGGTCAAATTCCAAAAAAGTGTTGCAGTCTCTTGGAGAAGATGCAGCGATCCAAACGAAGGAATTTAGAGTCGACAAGGAAAGTCAGGTGGAACGCGTTCTTGGAATGGCGTGGTTACCAGATGTAGATATGTTTGTGTACTTCGTCAAGATGCCGGACGACATTGAGCGCTCGGATTCTACAAAGGTCGCTACGAAGCGTAGTATTCTAAGGTTCGTCATGAGCGTGTTCGACCCGCTTGGGTTGATTTCGAACCTGCTCGTCCACGGTAAGGTGATCATTCAAGATTTGTGGATAGCTAAAGTGGGATGGGACGACACTATCCCAGCGGAAATACAGCACAACTGGTTGCGGTGGATCGAACATCTATCCAAATTGGAGAAACTTCAGATTCCACGATGCTACTTTTCCGGCTACGATCCGGATAGTCTTCATTCATTGCAGCTCCATATTTTTGTAGATGCAAGTGAGAGTGCCTTCGCTTGCGCTGCTTATTTTCGTATCTGTAGAAGTACGAAGCGAGACATAGTAAAATTAAAATGAATTTCCATTTCAATGCGCACAACAACTTCCATCAGTGTATCCATCGAGAAACTGCATACACACCGAAATCCTTCTTCCGCGCTTGTGGTTGACGAAAAGACAGCGATTGAAATCCTACTCGGAGCTAGGACGCTGGTTGTCGGGAGAAAGAGAAAGGGATCGTATCAAAAGAGAGAAAACAAAGGGAAGAAAGAGCAAGATGATGGATGTGAATGGCTAGGCTGGATGAACAGTCAGTTTTGAGAATGATGTAATTGTGGATAGTTCGTGAGTCTCTATGGTGGCGGAAAATAAATGAATTGTGAATGAAATCGGAAAGAAACAGTGATTCTTCATTATTTTCTTATCAAGAAATCCTACCGACTGCGCCATTGTAGGATTTCTTGATTAGAAAATAATGAAGAATCACTGTTTCTTTCCGATTTCATTCACAATTCATTTATTTTCCGCCACCATAGAGACTCACGAACTATCCACAATTACATCATTCTCAAAACTGACTGTTCATCCAGCCTAGCCATTCACATCCATCATCTTGCTCTTTCTTCCCTTTGTTTTCTCTCTTTTGATACGATCCCTTTCTCTTTCTCCCGACAACCAGCGTCCTAGCTCCGAGTAGGATTTCAATCGCTGTCTTTTCGTCAACCACAAGCGCGGAAGAAGGATTTCGGTGTGTATGCAGTTTCTCGATGGATACACTGATGGAAGTTGTTGTGCGCATTGAAATGGAAATTCATTTTAATTTTACTATGTCTCGCTTCGTACTTCTACATCACAACACAATCACCACACGAAATAAATCTGCTGTTGAAAACTCAGTAAAAAGATGGAAAAAATACAGAACTCAGTGAAAAAATTACTGAGCTGGAACATCTGAATCTTAGTGTGTAGGGAGACCTGTATAGTGAGGTGATCGGAGATTTCTGATTTTGTGCTCGATGAATACTTCTGGAGCCTGGCAAGCTCCACCCAAGAGAGCAAGTTGAAGGAATCTTCTGGAGCCTGGTAAGCTCCATCCGTGGAAGCATTTTCAGAATCAGTTGTATTGAAGTTGAGATACTTGATTAGTAGAATGTGCAAGTGACATTGAATTTGTATTGGTTCAGGATGTTTTTTTCCTGGTTTTGATGCTTGAAGGAATCTTCTGGAGCCTGGTAAGCTCCATCCGTGGATGCATTTTCAGAATCAGTTGTAGTGAAGTTGAGGAATTTGATAAGTAGAATGTGTAACGTGACATTGAATTTGTATTGGTTCAGGATATTTTTCTGGTTTTGGTGCTTGAAGGAGTTTTCTGGAGCCTGATAGGCTCCATCCGTGGAAGCATTTTAGAATCAGTTGTATGCAAGTTGAGGAACGTTATAAGTAGAATGTGTAACGTGACATTGAATTTGTATTTGTTAAGGATGTTTTTTCTGGTTTAGATGCTTGAAGGAATCTTCTGGAGCCTGGTAAGCTCCATCCGTGGAAGCATTTTAGAATCAGTTGTATTGAAGTTGAGGAACTTGATAAGTAGAATGTGTAACGTGACATTGAATTTGTATTTTTAAGGATGTTTTTTTTCTGGTTTTGATGCTTGAAGGAATCTTCTGGAGCCTGGTAAACTCCATCCGTGGAAGCAGTTTAGAATCAGTTGTTTTGAAGTTGAGGAACTTGATTAGTAGAATGTGCAAGTGACATTGAATTTGTATTGGTTCAGGATGTTTTTTTTCTGGTTTTGATGCTTGAAGGAATCTTCTGGAGCCTGGTAAGCTCCATCCGTGGAAGCATTTTCAGAATCAGTTGTAGTGAAGTTGAGGAACTTGATAAGTAGAATGTGTAACGTGACATTGAATTTGTATTAGTTCAGGATATTTTTCTGGTTTTGATGCTTGAAGGAATTTTCTGGAGCCTGATAGGCTCCATCCGTGGAAGCATTTTAGAATCAATTGTATGCAAGTTGAGGAACGTTATAAGTAGAATATGTAACGTGACATTGAATTTGTATTTGTGAAGGATGTTTTTTTTTCTGGTTTTGATGCTTGAAGGAATCTTCTGGAGCCTGGTAAGCTCCATCCGTGGAAGCATTTTTAGAATCAGTTGTATTGAAGTTAAGGAATTTGAGAAGAATGTGTAACGTGACATTGAATTTGTTCTTGTTTAGGTTGGTTTTCTATTCTATTGTATTTTAGTTAGTTTGTGTAAGTGACACTGAAGATGAACCTGATTTATCTTATGTGAAACATTATTGTATTTGGTAACGTGCTTCGTATAAGTTCATTTTAATTTACAGGTCATTACAATAAACAAACGACACGGATTTGTACCAATGATAAAAAATATGGTAAGTAGTTATTTTTTAAGTTTATTAAATATGGTTTCTTTTTCTTTTCAGATTTAGCTCATCATAGTTCAGGCATGCTAAATGTAAAGCAATATAGCTATTCAGTATAAAAAAAAAATAATAATAGTTTAATGATCATGTACAAATAAATATGTAAATTGAGGGTAGAAGAGGAGAAGGATGTAGAAGTACGAAGCGAGACATAGTAAAATTAAAATGAATTTCCATTTCAATGCGCACAACAACTTCCATCAGTGTATCCATCGAGAAACTGCATACACACCGAAATCCTTCTTCCGCGCTTGTGGTTGACGAAAAGACAGCGATTGAAATCCTACTCGGAGCTAGGACGCTGGTTGTCGGGAGAAAGAGAAAGGGATCGTATCAAAAGAGAGAAAACAAAGGGAAGAAAGAGCAAGATGATGGATGTGAATGGCTAGGCTGGATGAACAGTCAGTTTTGAGAATGATGTAATTGTGGATAGTTCGTGAGTCTCTATGGTGGCGGAAAATAAATGAATTGTGAATGAAATCGGAAAGAAACAGTGATTCTTCATTATTTTCTAATCAAGAAATCCTACAGTATCGTCGATCGTGATCTGCCGAGATGCGCTTTGGTAGCATCAAAGACCAAGGTGGCTCCGCTGAAGCCGCTGTCAATCCCACGATTGGAGTTGCAGGCAGCAGTTATTGGAAGCCGAATAGCAAAGTCCGTCGCAGAGTATCACACGCTGTCTGTAAGTCGTAGATTTTTCTGGAGCGACTCCAAAACGGTTCTTTCCTGGATCGGATCAGACGCTCGGAAGTATCGCCAGTACGTAGCAGTACGTATTGGTGAAATCCTGGAAGAAACTCAGCCTGATGAGTGGCACTGGGTGCCCACAAAACACAACGTTGCGGATGAAGCCACCAAATGGGGGAAAGGTCCAACGTTTCATCCGGACAGTCGATGGTTCACGGGACCGGACTTTCTCTTCCAGCGGGAGGATAAGTGGCCACAGCAACAGATACCAGTAGCCGATACGGAAGAAGAACTACGAGTTGTACATGTGCATCGTGCAAAGATAATCGAGCCGTTTATCGATTGCGACCGGTTCTCCAAATGGGAACGAATCCTCCGTGCCACAGCGTATGTGTATTCGTTCATTGGTCGATACCGAGATTTCGGTAAGCAAGGGGTTTCGCGAGCCAAACGTGAGTTGACGCAGGAAGATATGCAGCGAGCAGAGAAAGCTTTGTGGCGGCTTGCTCAAGCCGACGCCTACGCCGAAGAAATAACCATCCTGCAGAAAGAATCAGACGGACACCGTCCGTTAAAACTCGACAGAAGCAGCTCGATTCGTCAACTGTCTCCGTTTTTGGATGAGTTCGGGGTGATTCGTATGGCAGGTCGAACTGAAGCTTCACCGCTAGCAAGTTACGATGCAAAGTTCCCAGTAATCTTGCCGAAACAACATCGTGTGACTGAACTTCTGATCGACTGGTACCACAGACGATTCGGCCACCACAGCAACGAAACTGTAGTCAACGAAATTCGTCAGCGTTATCACATTTCCACTCTACGGATAGTGGTACGCAAAGTTACAAAGAAGTGTCAGTGGTGCACAGTGAACAAGGCGCTTCCTGTAGTCCCCAGGATGGCTCCTCTACCAGAAGCACGTGTTACTCCGTTCGTGCGTCCATTTTCAATGGTCGGCATCGATTATTTTGGACCATATATCATTAAAATTGGCCGAAGTCACGTGAAGCGTTGGGTGGCACTCTTCACTTGCTTAGTTGTTAGAGCAGTACATCTAGAAGTAGCGGCGTCACTCTCCACCGAATCTTGCAAGTTAGCTCTTCGTCGCTTCATCGCTCGTCGCGGGGCACCATTGCAAATCTACTCCGACCACGGAACAAATTTTGTCGGTGCCAGTCGCGAACTGGCTAATCAAGTGGCATCTTTGAACCGAGAGTTAGCGGAAACCTTCACGGATATCAACACTCGTTGGCTGTTTATTCCACCATCTTCCCCGCACATGGGCGGTGCGTGGGAAAGAATGGTCAGAGCAGTTAAGACAGCAATGGAATCCATCAACCACTCTCGCGCGCCGTCCGAAGAAGTGTTCCAGACAATACTTTGTGAAGCAGAGTCAATGGCCAACTCAAGACCCTTGATGTACATTCCGCTGGAGACTTCGGACAAGGAGGCATTGACTCCGAATCATTTTATTCTTCTCAGCTCTAACGGAGTCAAGCAGCCGGAGAAAATTCCGACTACAGAAGGTGAATCACTTCGCACCGGTTGGAACTTGTGTCGATACGTCCTGGACCAGTTCTGGGTAAGGTGGATCCGGGAATATCTACCGGTCTTAACACGGCGCACCAAATGGCACGATGAAGCCAAGCCTATTCGAGAAGGAGATCTAGTATTCGTAGTCGGAGAGCCGACTCGGAACCGATGGCCTCGTGGTAAGGTCGTTAAAGTTATACCGGGTAAGGATGGCCGCATCAGGCAAGCAGACGTTCAGACGAGTTCAGGAATTCTACGCCGTCCAATGGTTAAACTAGCGGTGCTCAACATACTACCAGAAGGTAATTCTGCTGCACCGGAGCAGCATTACGGGGAGGAGGATGTAGCAGGAGGCGTTACACCCGTTGGAGTCGCTGCGAAAAAGCTCAATAGGGATGTTACAGAACTGACAGATGTCCCGTCAACTAATAGCTGTGCTAGTGTAGGTAGCGAATATATGAAATGTCATGACGAAAATTAATATCGAAAAAAGTGGAATGTGGTCCGTGCAGTTAGGCATGAATATGAAATTTGATCGTAATATTGGTATAGTTTGGAATTAAATCAAATAATGTCCGTAGAATGAGTTGTCACAAGCATACGATTGAATTAGTGCGTAATTATACAAAAACCATTGAAATTCCTATAAATTAGTTTGCTATATAGTTTTTGATACACTTTTAGGTTAGTTTCTTGCTCTAATAATCACTACTATCGCGGGATCAAACATATTTCTCTAAAATATTTCCATCAATACACTACCGTGAGTAAAACCTTTGTGAAATAATAGCTTATATTTATGACTAAGACACAAACTATGTTTAAACTAGGTATACAGACGAAAAAACACTCTACACGACGGCTACCAGAACATACAGGACGAAAAGCGTATACTAGAGTCACAGAGTTGTAAGTTGTTATTGAATATGTGTGGAAGATTTGCAATTATGGGTAAATTTATCTTTTAGCTTTAAAGCTGTTTCCTCAACGATGAAATACATGGGAATTGCTACAAGAACTGTGTCTTACGTTTCTGTGTTCTGTGCCGTGCCAACACTTACTAATAATAACAATATCGGAATAACATTTGGCTTGGAGAACCTATTTGCTTATGAGGGCGCATATAGCCGAGGCGGTAGACGCACGGGTATTCAGCATGACCATGCTGAGGGTGACGGGTTCGATTCCCGGTCGGTCCAGGATCTTTTCGTAAAGGAAATTTCCTTGACTTCCTTGGGCATAGAGTATCTTCGTGCCTGCCACACGATATACACATGCAAAATGATCATTGGCAGAGGAAGCTCTCAGTTAATAACTGTGGAAGTGCTCATAGAACACTAAGCTGAGAAGCAGGCTTTGTCCCAATGAGGACGTTACGCCAAGAAGAGAGAGAGAACCTATTTGCTTGTTATGCAGAAATCACTAAAATTGTATGTTTGTGTCTAAGGCCAAATCATATTAATTATACCACAGCACCTTTTGCTCAGAAAATGTATAAGTATACACCGAAAATATTCTTTCGTAAAACGTCTTTTCGTAAATTCATTTCAAACTGTCTTTTAACTTATAAGTATTCCACTAACACGCCCAGGTTCATCGTCAACAAGCGCCTACATATGGGTCACTAGCAATGGTAGGTATCAATCAGAAGATATGTGATCGGAGCCTGTGGTATTCATGCTGTTATATGTTTACTTATTTTAGAATTTTTTTTATGTCACTTCGACAAAAAAAGAGAGAGAAAAAAACTAGGAAACAAATTTATTTTACATCTGAAAAATTGTCAGTATGATGAAATTTGTATAATTTTCAAGATATTCACTTCAAAAGTAATGTACTTTAAAAAGGACGCTGGGCAGATACGAATCAACAAGCTGTACTTCTTACCTTGGCTACCCAAGATTGGATGATTGAATTCCAATCGAGAAGCCATTCATTCCAGCTATAACATTCCAAAATTATGTTATGGCTGGCATCTAAATTGCTATGCACTCACCCTCACCTGCAGCCTACAAAAAATCATAAATCCAATCTATTATACCGATAATATAGGAAAACTCCCACAAAAACGTGATGCCCTGGTACACCATCACGTTAGGTTACACTGTAAAAAAGTATTTGAAAATTCTTGTTGGTCAACGCTTTTCAATTTACGCCTCTACTAACCGACTGCTCACACAAGCTCAGCTAGGTGGTACTGCCGGGGGATGTGTGTGCCATTTTTGCGGTTATGATGTTCCTGCAAGCCATATAGTGAAAAGCCCCACTCAATGATGTTACTGCCGGTGTTCGACGGCCACGTTTTAACCCAACTTGGCTGGACATTTGGACAGTTAGTCGAGCGGCGATGTGGTGTGTAGACCAAAGTGTATACAGTATTCGCCGTGCGCCATTTGGAGGTTGCTGCGGTTTTTGAAACCCAGTAACATCCATTACTATCCTAACATGGAATCTTTACGTCGGCATGGCATGTCACTTTTCCCGGAAGGTGGTTTTGGAAAATTCCAGCCATAGTTCGCGATTCAAGGCCGTTTTGCGATGCTGGAGATTTTAGAGATTCCTAGATGAAGCTGCATTCCAAAAACGTATTAGCAAGGCAGAATACGAGGTTTGGCATGGCAGCGGAATTGGAATTTAAATTCATCTGTCTCCTCTGCGTACACAAATACGCCAATGTTGACAACGCAAATCATCCATTGCATACAAAGCCAATAGTCAAGCCGGAGTGGCAATCAAACTTTTCCCAGTCGCTGTAGACAGAGTAAATTAAGTAATTGAATAATGAATCCTGATAATTTACAGACGCAGCATTCTGCCTGATCGCTTTGTGTAACGAACACTTCTTTGCCGGTCATGTTGACGAGGACGAGACCACGGTCAACTGTGGGTCCACCGGTGTGGGTGTAAAACACAAGAAAACTTGCTGCAGAACAGACCGAGAATCAACAGCAGTAGCAGCAAGGACGAAGACGACGAATGAATTATTTATGAGCTTACGATGGACATTGCCGAGCTGTAACTCAGCGAGTCATCGTTGCCGTCCGTCCGACCGCTCTCGTCCACGTTGACATCCTTTCGGCAGCATCCAAGTGTGAACCGGTTTGCACTGCCCTGGCACTGCAGTTCGGACGATGTGCATCACCATTTCTAATGCAGTCGGGTGCTATTGGAATGGAGTAACGGATCCATAACAAGATAACTTTATTTTCTGTTTGAAAAAAAGTTTCTTTTCAGGAATTGTTTAACTAGAGAGAGTGCACTCGGTTGGTCAGCTCGGCTGACGGCAAGCGAGTTACGAGGGAACAATTATGTTGGAAGCTGTAACTCAGTTGACGACTGCTTTTGCGAGTAATTTGTGCAAATTTCAGTACGGGGAGGCTAAATTATAAACGACTCATAAGAAAGTGATCATTTGTCATAAATAATTCCACAAGTCCCAGTGAAGAAACAGGGGTGTAAGCAGTAATAAATAACAAAAGTTCCATAAACAAATAGAAAAATGCATAAATAAATCAAAAGTTTCCATAAATAATTGATTTTTGAGCAATTAAAAAAGTTAAAAATGCAATGAATAATTCAACTGTTGCAATAAAAAAAGCCAATTTTCCCACCAAAAAACTTCGAATTTTCCATAAATAAATTCGATTTTCCATAATAAATCAACAAAATCACAATAAAAAAATATAAAAAAAGCAATAAATAATTCAAAAAGTGCAATAACAAAAAAATAAATTATCAATAAATATCAAAAAACGAGCAATAAACGTAAATGCATTTTGAGCCAAAAATTACATAGACCATGCGGCGAAGCCGCATAGAGGATTGAGGAACTGAGGCGGCAGAAGGCCGCCGAAGTTTCCGATATCCGACGCACCGCAACTGCATCGATTCGGTTCTAGGCAAACCACAGATTCAAGAATTTGCCCGGTATAATGCAAACATAGATGTTATCCCTTTTTTAGGTCCGACGAGCGATAGCGAGTTCGGACAGCAAGCAATTGCTCGGTAAACTGCAATCATAGTTACGCAAGCTTTTCAGTCGTTTCAGTCATATAAGTGCGATTCAGCATTTCACTGTCTCATACTTTCCTGCATTTGTTTTTCATGGGTAATTTCGTCATTTTTTATTGCATTTATTGAATTTTTTATTGCTTTTTCGATATTTTTTTATTGTGAATTTTTTAATTTATTATGGAATAATCGGATTTATTTATGGAAAATTCGAAGTTATTTGGTGGGAAAATTGGCTTTTTTATTGCGACAGTTGATTTATTCATTGCATTTTTGACGTTTTTAATTGCTCAAAAATCAATTATTTATGGAAACTTTTGATTTATTTATGCGTTTTTGTATTTGTTTATGGAGCTTTTGTTATTTATTACTGCTTACACCCTTGTTTCTTCACTGGGACTTTTTGAATTATTTATGGGAAATTTTGAATTTATTATGGAACGTTTAATTGTCTGCCGTACGGGGAGGTGGCAATGACCAAGCAAATTCAGCGCCAATTATTTCGGTAAACCGCTTCTGTGTGCTGAGTAAAGTTCTTCTAGTAAACAAAACATGTAAGTCTTGTACCGTGAGGAGCAAACAACACTTTAAACTGTTTTGTTGATTCTCGGGTAAAATAGGGATGCAGAATCCGTCTTTGTACGTCAAGCACATATGGTCGGGGTTCTGCTAAACCGAACCAAAGACCATTTTTTGAAAAAATGAGGTTTCTTAACCATTAGATGAAGAATATGATGATCTTCTTTTCGTGTAAAAATCCAGTAATTCTGACAGCTCTTCGTGGAGTAAATTCAAAATTTCTGTTTGGCAGAACATAGGGTATCGCGCTACTTGGGCGGTGGTTTTCTTCGTCTGTTATTTTCGTCTGTTTTCCACTGTAACTCGGTCAATTTTGAACCGATTGACTTGAAATTTTGTACACGGGTAGATACTATACCTATCTCACCGCATTCCAAGAATTGTGTCAATTGGTTCAAGATTGACTGAGTTATAGTGGAAAACAGACGAATATAGAAGCCACCGCCCAAGTAGCGCGATTCCCTACAAAAAATAAAATTGTATCCAACCAGAGTGAACTGTAAACCATTCCATAGAATCAGCGAAATATTTTAGTTTTGGTCCAAATGATGAACATTTCAAGTTTTCCTCATCGCTGTCAAATTTCTAACTTCTAACCGACTCCTAGTAACAATCTGTGACAGAATTAAACACGTAATCAAAAATACGGGTGTTGGAGGATCGGTTTGGATTTCGATGGCGTTGATCGCCATTTCTCCAAAAAACAGTCAGCCAGACCGAACCAAATTCACTGCATTTAAAAATCAATTTATTCTCAACAATACAAAGATGAACTGGCTTTGAATACATGCGTTATGTTGATACATCTCATACTGATTATTTAACCCAGGATCCGTCATTGAACAACAAGGCTAATAAGAATAATAAAGCTTGAAAAAAATCAAACACTTGGTTCGCTTTGGCTGATCGAAAAATGGCGTTTTCACGAAAACCGTGCTAGAGAAGAATGTTTAGAACTTGATTCAGACTTAACAACTGACCTTCAGCTAAGTAAAATGACCTAGAGGTAACACGCTTGGTTATCACTTAAAGGACCCAAGTTCGAATCTCTTTAATATTTTCGATTTTTTTTGTCTTAGTTCACTTTGGCAGATCATTTTCATGGTTTTCTTCGACCAGTATAATTTTGAAGTACACAAATTGCTCCACATTCACATCTCAGGACCTCAGGACATGCAAGGACATCATTTGACATAATCACTCTTGTTCTGTGCCTGCCTATAAAAAAACATAGATGGGAAGGGCTGAGCTGGGAGGGCTTCCGCCGTTTACATTCCACACTATTTTGAGACTTTTGTGCTACCATACTACGCGTCCTCTCTGATTCATGTAAAGGATTGTGAGTGATATCGATTTCAACTTCATAGACACTGAAAAATCGAGATTTTTTTATCACATTCCGACTGGTTTTCTCTGAAACAAAGAAACACAGTCAGCCACACTGAACTCCTAAACCATATTCCAATGTTTTTGTTCAGCCAGAGTGAACTGAGTGCAAAGTACTGAGAAATTAAATGGTATTATATCAATAATTTTAAATAATATACATGTTTTCTTCATCTCTGATGGTTAATAAAGGCTTGTAAGTTACATGTGTGCGAAAAAGTTTCAAATAATCTTAGCTGTTGTTTATTTCTGAGTGGTTGAACTTGAAGCTTAATTATCTCGGAATAAACTTTTTGGCGCTTAGTTCGGTTTAGCAGAACCCCGGCCATATTTGAAATATCTACGCCACTGCCATTCGATACTGATGTTTGATCTACTAAAAAAATTTGATGTTGTGTATGAATTTCGGTAACTACAAGTTATTCTCACATCAAACTTCATCATTTCACTTGAATGCAAATACCTCCACTACCAAAGATGAACCCATTTCCATCCGCAATCACTCATCTCAGTCAACAAACCGAAGCACTAGCAAATCCATTCCAAAGATTGGTAGTTCAACGCTTCGTATCCCGTCATCATTGTCGGCATCGGTAAACTTTCTTACCACCAGGTAGGTAGGTAGGTACCTACGTAACATTTCAACACTGACTGGAAGAGTTCGCCCGCCCATTGACATAACTCAATTGACGAGTCGATAGCAGCAAGTAGTGCTTCCTATTCGGAACTCCCGCTGTTATCGAAGATGGGGTTGCATTTTTTTGTACACAGACTACAGTGATGTTCAGGGGACGCGGTTCAAGGGGCCACATTATTCTCAGATTGGTTGATTTGACATGCGATTTAATTGGTCGTTACATCAACCATTTCTTGTATCCTTGTCATCGCGTCTTATTGAATTTTTAGTTTTTTAACCTCCGATCAGAAAATAGGATCTTAGCTTCTTGGTTTTTAGGTGATCAGAGAACTTGATCTTCCAGTCTTTAGATTTTCAAGCCTTTTAGCCACTTGTAGTTTTGTCTCTTTATGTTCTGATTCTCTATTCATTTCTTCCAGCTTCCTGGAATACTTGGAGGATTCCCAATAACAATTACTGAAGAAAACCCAGCAAAAGTTTCTAGAGAAATCATAGTCGATGTATCTGCTCATACTCTGAGAGAAATACCTAAACATAAGTCTTGATGAATTATTCTAAAGATTGCTCCAAGAACTCCCGCAATGGGGGAACATTGGTTTCTGCAAGGATATTACCAGCTATTCAGAGATTTTTCAAAGGATTCCTCCAGGAATTGCTACTGGGATTCCAGTAGACATTTCTGGTAGGAATCCTCAATGATTTTTTTTCTGGCTTTCTCATGCAGGGAGGACTCTCGAGAGTAATAATTGGCGATATTCCTGCTGAAAAGTCCTGTGTTGAGAAATCTTCGCAATAATTCTCGATGTAATTCTAGTAGGATTTTCTGAAGAAATTCCAGCAGTAATTACTGTAATACGAAGATCAATTCCAAGAAGAAGAATCCTTGAAGAAATTTCTGGAGGAATCATAACATGAACTCCTGAAAGAACTTCAAAAGGACTTCTTTGGGGAACCCCAAGGGGAAACCCTGGAGGAATCTTAGGTGGAATTTTCGAAGGAACTTCACCAGGCATCCCTAAAGGAATGCCGAGAAAAACGACTGGAGATATCTTTTGAGAAATCCTCTTGAAATTCCTCCTGGAATGCTTGTTGGGTTCAGCTAGAATTTTCTGCTGAGATTCTTCCATGGATTTCTCCTAGTAAAGTATTCCTCCTGAGATTCCTGTAGGAACTTCGGCAAGGAATCCTCTAGGAATTGCTCCCAGAATAACTCCAGAAATTCTTGCTTGGATTTCTTCATGAACTCCTGCCAGGATTTCTTTAGGCGTTCTTGATGAGATTTCCAAGAAGGTATTTTAGCAGTTATTGCTATGAGGAGTTCTTTAGGAATACCAGGAGGGTTTTCAGCAGAACTCACTTGAAGAACTTATTGGAGAATTTTCACCACGAATGCCTGGAGAAATCCCAGTAGCATTCCACAAACAATTTTTGAAGGGAAATTCTCAAAGAAATCTGAAGAGGATTTCCAGTAAGAATACGAAGAGAAGTTTCAGAAGGATCTTTAGAGGAATTCTGAAGAAATCACCAAAATAAAATCCAGTAGAATTTCTGGAAGAATCCATGGAGAAGATCCAGCAGGCATTACAGGATGAAGTTCATCAAGAATAATGGGAGTAATCCCAGCACGAATTTCTAGAGGCAATCCCAGAAGAATTTTTGGATTAATTTCAATAAAATAATTCTAAATGGATTCCCTGGAGGAATCCTTGGGAAAATCTCTTCTCACATAATAAATTTTTGACTATAGGCTTTTAAGACAGCCTGGATTTCATCCAGTCGAATTCAAATACAGTCGAATACAAAATACCATACTAAATGCATTCACCGTGTTGTTTTTATAAAATTTGCTTTTGAAATAGTTACATCTTGTAGTTTCGAAGTGAATGAAGTTCACTGCGTAAAGTATTTGTAGCAGGGGTTTTGTGAGCGGCAAAGTAGGCCTACTGCTCATCTTTTGCGAGAGTGTTAGTGTCGACTGGCAACGCGAGCTGGACCTGGTCAAATGCTGCTTGAAAATCGGTTTGTGTTGCCGATGGGGATGGCCCGCCAAATCGCATTGTGTAGTGTGGGAAGGCTCACTCGATGCATGTAAGGTAGGCGTAGTTTATTCGAGTTTGACGTACCTGCACCTTCCCTGGTTCGTAGCGAATCCGAACAACGGGAATGTGTAGGAAATCTCTCTTAGAAAGCATTGCGACTTGAAGATGTTTTCTCTTGGCGTATTGTATTACTTCCTCAATGGAGCCACCAACCCATTATTACAGAACCAAGGATGGTCACTGTTCGTTGAGAAAGTAATGATTTCTTTAACCATTTTGCTTCCAAAAGATGTAGAAAACTCGGACTTCGAAATCAACAGGAATTGCTATCAATCCGTTGCAACGGATGGACAGTTTTGGGCATTTTTTTTTTATTTTCGTACAAGTTGGGCCGAAGGGTCTTAGATTTTCATGAAACTTTTTCCACAGGCATGAGCCCTTCCTGGCCTTCCACAGGCATGAGCCCTGGATAAATGAATAAAGAAAAAATTCAGGGTCGCCTATTTTCCCGGAAAACTCAGGTGGAAAATTATTATTTTCCCTTGACACTACTTACTTTGAAAAATCATTACTCAAGAACAAAGCATCGCAGAATCAAAGTTAAAAAAAAAATTAAAGCAAACTTTCTCAGAAATAAAAAAAAATATGAACTGGGCAAAGTTTTCCACAAAATTTTCCACAGTTAAGAAAATTTGTAAAGAAAAGCCGGAAAAACTATGCCCGAACTCGTGGACAATTGAAAAAAATAAAATATATTTCTGAGTAGGTTATTTCATAAGCTTTAATCGCTGAAATTTTTGGAATGCACTTTTTCGTTTTTGAGCTATGGCAATTTTGTTCAAAAATTTCCAATTGTGCCATATAAGCCTTTTTTGAAAAATCATAGATCAAGAACGAAGCATCGTAGAAACAAAGTTTTTTAATGAAAGCAAATTTTCTTAGGAATCCAAAAAATATAAAGTAGAAAAAGTTTTCCACGAAATTTTCCACTGTTAAGAAAATTCAGAAAGAAAAGCCGAATAATAAGCTTTAGTTTATGAAATAACCTTCTCAAAAATATTTTTTTTTTAAATTTTCCACGAGCTCGATAAAAGGAGATTTTTTTTATTACGGGTTTGGGCCGAAGGGTCTCAGATTTTCATGAAACTTTTTCCACAGGCAGGGCTTATGGATAAATGAATAAGAAAAAAATCGGGGTCGCCTATTTTCCCGGAAAACTCAGGTCATGTTTTCCCCTGACACTACTTGTTTTGAAAAATCATAACTCAAGAACGAAGCATCGGTGAAACAAAGTTTTTTTTTTTTTTAAATGAAAGCAAGTTTCCTCAGAAACCCGATATTTGTAAAGAAAAGCCGGAAAACTATGTCCGAACTCGTGGAAAATTTTCAAAAAAATATTTCGGGAAGGTTATTTTTAAGCTTAAATTGCTGAAATTTTTGAACTTTTTTTCGTTTTTGAGTTTTGGCCAATTTTGTTCAAAAATGTCCAAATGTATATAATATATGCGACATGAACATTTTTCACAAAATTGACCATAACTGAGGAAAGAGAAAAAAGTGCATTCCAAAAATTTCAGCGATCAAAGCTTATGAAATCACCTTCCCAAAAATATTTCTTGAAAATTTTCCGTGAGTTCGGGCATAGTTTTTCCGGCTTTTCTTTATGAATTTTCTCAACGGTGGAAAATTTTGTGGAAAACTTTTTCCACTTCATGTTTTTTTGAGTTCCTGAGAAAATTCGATTTCATTATCATTTAAAAAACTACGATGCTTCGTTCTTGAGTTCTGATTTTTCAAAGAAAAGGCTTATATGACACATTTGGACAGCTTTTAACAAAATTGGCCATAAATCAAAAACGAAAAAAAAAATTGCAAAAGTGCCATAACTCAAAAACAAAAAAAAAAGTGCAAAAGTGAGGAGTAGATAAGGACTCTACACGTACAGGGCGACTGGAAGTGATTGGCCCAGGACTGAGTCAAGCAGTGGAGGCGATTGCTTCATTTGGCGTAGACTCATTTGAACTTCAGTTTATTCTGGCATACCAGAATCAGTCCATTTGTTTGTTAATATTCTGATTTTTTGGTCCTATGGTGTGTTCGATGATCATTTTTTTAATTACTGATGTCTGGTGGTGTTCTAGTATTTCAGTGATGTAGTCTTTTGGTCTTCTGGACTGTAATATTCGGTTTTTCATGCCAGTCTTCTTGCCTTATGGGATTTACGTTTGTTGTTTTTCTTGTCTTCTAGACGAACCAGCCAAGGACTGAAAGTCTCTTAAATAAAGACAATCAATTCTTGTCTTCTGGTTCTTTGATTTTTTTTTACACTAGTCGTTTTATCTTAGTTGTTTTGATTCTCAGATCTTCAGATAAGAATGGCAGGAGATAGGTGAGACTAGTGAAGGTCAAGCTTGGATTTGAATCGCGAGCAGAAGAAAAAAACTCAGGCATCATTGAGAAAGAGCGTTTTGTAATTACACCCACGGGACGCGGTACGAGAACGGACACAACACGTATTGTTCTTACAAACGATTTAAAGGGTTTTTTAATTACCTTTTTTGCCGACCGATAACTCTACGGAATTAGTCGGACATCGTTCCGTCGATGGGCTGCATCGAGCCCGAAACCGGTCGGCAAAAAAGGTATTTGAAAAAAAAAAAACCCTTTAAACCGTTTGTAAGAAAAATACGTGTTGTATCCGTTCTCGTACCGCGTCTCGTGGGTGTAGTGAGAGTTCTTACGTGTGAGCAATTGAGCATAAACCCAAGAAATTGAAGCGTTTCGTAACTGTTTGATACTGATGTGGCGTGTCCAGATTGAGGAGTTATCACATTTCTACAAGTACAGACGATGAGAAGAAGAATAGGGTAAGCCAACGAGAGGGTAAGCCATAGTAAAATGCGAATTCTCCAGAAAGGATAAGCTCAAAGCGATTCCTTCCGAGAACATAAGCCAATGCTTATTTCCCTGAAAAGGTTATTCACAATAAAAAGCGAATTCCCCCGAGAGGGGGAGAAGTATGAGATGATAGATGAGAGATCCGAGGAAAGAGATATGAGATAAGAGATGAGAGATGATGAGACGAGAGATTAGCTGTTCGAGATAAAAAATGAGAGATGAGAAATGGTGATGACGACGATAATGGATGATGATAGATGAAAAATCAGATGAGAGATAGGAAATGAGAGGTGGAAGATAAGAGATAACATATAAGAGATTATGATGATGAGAGATGACAGATGGAAGTTAGAAGATGCGAGATGAGAGATGAAAGATGAGAGATGAAAGATGAAAGATGAGAGATGAGCGATAACAGATGAGCAATGTGAGATGAGAAACGAGAAATAAGAGATGATAGATGCACTGGCGTAGCCACGGGGGGGGGGGGGGTTAAGGGTTAAAACCCCCCCCAGAGCCAAAATTTGTTGAACAAATTTTCAGTATCAAGTGCTTTGCGACCAAAAAAAATTTTCGGCTGCGCCGCTATTTTCAAACTACGAATACAATTGCTCATTACTGTTTACAAAATGTAAGTGTCAAATCAAAAAAGGTATCATTGACCGTTGAAACCCCTCCCAGAGATAATTTCTGGCTACGCCACTGGATTGATGTGAGATGGGAAATGAGAAATGAGAAATGAGAGTTGTGAGATGTGAAATGAGAGATGAGATATGAGATATGAAGGATGGAAGGTGAGAGCTGAAAGATGGGAGATGAAAGATTAAATATAAGAGATAAGTGATCAAAGATAAAAGATGATGATGATGATGATGATGATGATGATGAGAGATAAAAGATGATGATGATGATGTTGGTGAGAGATGATAGAATCATCATATGAGATGTGATGATGATGAGAGAAGAGGAATGAAATATGAGAGATAAAAGATGAGAGATGATGATGATGACGATGACGACAACGATAAGAGATGAGAGATGCAAGATGACTAAAGAGATAAGAGATAAAAAGTAAAGAGATGATAATGATGATGAGAGATGAGTAATGAGAGAAAAGAGATGAGACATGAGAGACGATGGTTATGATTATGATGGTAATGATGATGATGAAGATGATGATGATGATGATGATGATGATGATAAGGAGCTTGGAGATAAGGGATAAGAGATGATGATAATGATGAGGGATGGTGATGATGATGTAAATGTAAAGATGTAAAATGTAGTAAAAAAGGACAAAAAAGATGACTGAAAATAAGGGTGTTTGCGATGGTTAAGATTGATAATATTGTTTTTTTTACGAACGAAGGCAATTCTAAATTGTGATTTGCATCCGTCCTCGTTGGTTATAAGATTCAATTCTGCCATTGGAATTATTTTAAGTGGCCGCAGTGTCCGTCCAGACACTACAATGTACTCTGGCTTTCTTTTATTTTCTTATATTTCAATCACTCAGGTTTATCTATTTTCTCTTTTTTTCCTAATTGTCTGCTTTTTTGGTATTTAGGGTGCCACAGATTTTGTTTTTTAGTATTCAGGATTTTTCTTCCGAACCTCTTCACTTCGAATCTCCTTCAGTCTGTTGGATTTGGAATCCTCTGGTATTTTCCTCTTCTAGGCTATTTGCATTTTGATCTTTTGATTCAGAGTTATCAGGTCTTATGGTCCATTGTGTTCAGCTAATCTTCAGGTTGCGTTTGTCTTCTGGTTGTTTGATCGTCCATCTGGTGCTTGAGCTTATGCTTCATTCTTCTTTGGCCTTTGAATATTCTAGTTGTAGTTCTTCAGGTCTGCAGTTTATTCTTAATTATTACTACTTGGTTTAATACTTACCTTTTTATAGGGTTTATGATAAAAAAAATCGTTTGTCTTTTATTTTTCGCTTGAATATGTAAACGGTGCAATATCCTTTAGTAAACCTTTTATCCACCGCACAATTTGAGTTCTTACAGCCGCTGTTGGGTGGACTGGAAGCCAAAGTCAGCTCCAATCTCAATGAATGCCTCTACCGCCTTAGCATTTTTCCATTTTTACTCTCTTGCGGGAAGCTCCTTTCCATTCAACCGAGGTGGCCAGAAGAAGGCAGATAAACACGTTAACGTCTGCTTGACTACTGCACTGCTGGGTGCTGGCATCAACAGCGGTCGGAGGAATTTGAATACCGACAGGTTTCGCAAGGAAATATTCTACCTACGCAGTTGGGATGCTCGTCTAACCCCGACCGGATGAAGGTGTATATGTGTGGTGTTACCTACGAGTTTTCCCTTACCTGACGGATTCAGTTGGTTGTCGAAGGGTGGAAGTCGGTTGGTTGGTCGGATGGTTTGATGAACCAAGAAGATACGGCCGGATTGAGTATGAATGCTCGTTCGAGTGAATGATGTGTGTGCCTTGAAGGATTTCCCAATATCATCACAACCATCATTTCCATCACTGGCGCACTCGCTCGGAACCGGATGATGGGGAGACAGACAGATGGAAGAGCTCTGACTAGTGGCAGGTAGGTGCAAAACGGTGTCAGAGATCCGGTACTCACCGGGTGGACCCTTAGCTTGATCCGGATAGTTGTAGTTGTTCGCTTGGTTTATGTTTACTTCTGCCTTTGCAACCTGGTGGTGGTGGACTTACTTTCTTTTGGAACTTCATTCTGTTTCTGCACTATAACGTTTTTATCATTTATTAGATGAAAAAAATTTAATTTTCTTGAATTTTCAAATTTATATTTTATTTAGAAATAAGTAACAAGGTTTTCTTAGTATATTGGAATCGCACCCAACATTTCCATAGATTGGCGTTACCTGTCACTTCAGCTTTCTCAGCCATTGGCACACCCGAATTTATTTACACTGACTCAAAATGAGAGATTGGTTATGGAAACGGGAAACGCAAGTGGTGGTAACTTGACTCGAGTCGAGAGTTCATGTTGTGTATGCTTACCAGCACATAAGATACCTCCAATTCCGTCCTAACAAACATATCTATGGCAGTTCGTCAGGGAAACGTGTTGCAGCGAGGTGGGTACCATCCGGTTGTGAAACTTGCCGCCCAAGACTCCCAGCTACACGTGTTGGCCTGGTCGGTGCTACAGCAGCAGTGAACAACATCAAGGTCGATGGAATGCTTTCATGCTTTTCAATTTGCATATGAGAATTCCGAGACAGTTTGATATGATACCGTGTTTGGCTGCCACCGCACCGCACGTCCATGGCTGTACGAACGTACAGTCAGTGGCCCCGTCGACGCGTCGTCCGTTTTTGACGTTAGCTGCTCAGCAGTTCTGAGGTGGACCATGTTCTATTGCAAATGTTTGTCCCTGTTTGTGACTGTTAACAGTGTCACATTTCAAAGGATTAATCCCTTACGTTGATGCGACCAGGGATGGAATGCAGCCATTCGTTGCGAGCATCGCCGTTGCTGTCGTCATCGTCGTCGTCGTCGTCGTCGTTGTCGGTGTACTCCCGGAATGTTGTGACGTTGTTTGTCGGATGTGCACTGTTGTACGGAATGCGGGTAGACGGAGCGTAGCGTTATGATAGTGGGAGCTGATGATGGTAAAATTTTAGGGAATATTTATGGGAAAAGTCTCAGAAGAACCTGATGTGTTCGTCGCGGATTGAGAGAACAAGAATGGTGCTATTTACACAATGTAAAGATGTTAAAAAAGTATTGGGAAATATTGCCCGAATAGTTGAACAAATTAAAGCTCTGATCGACTTGGAGATAAAAGAAGCACGAGGCAACGCCCACGCTGAGGTAAGTCAATGATGCCATTCATCAGCTCAAAACTAACAGAGCAGCTGGTAAGGACGGTATCGCAGCTCATCATCAAGATGGGCCCAGAAAAGTTGGCCACCCTTCTGCGCCGGTTGATAGTCAGGATCTGCGAAACCGAACATCTTCCCGAGAAATCGAAGGAAGGGGTAATCTGCCCCATTTACAAGAAAGGCGACCATTTGGAATGTGAGAACTTCAGGGCGATCACTATTTTGAATGCTGCCCACAAAGTGCTATCCCACATCATTTTCCGTCGTCTGTCACCTAAAACGAATGAGTTCGTTGGAAGTTATCAAGCTGGCTTTATCGGCGGCCGGTCGACAACAGAATAGATTTTCCCTGTACGGCAAATCCTCCAGATATGCTGTGAATACCAAGTCCAACGCATCACCTGTTCATCAGTATGAAGTATCAAAGCGGCATACGGCAGTATCGACCGCGCAGAGCTATGGAAAATCATGGACGAAAACGGCTTTCCTGGGAAGCTGACTAGACTGATTAAAGCAACGATGTGTGAGTTTCGGATGAACTATCCAGGTCATTCGAATCTCACCGGGGACTGCGACAAGGTGATGGACTCTCATGCCTACTTTTCAACACCGCTCGGGAAGCTGTAATGTGATGAGCCGGAATCTCAACAGCCGGGGTACTATTTTCACAAATTTCGGCCAATTTGTGTGCTTCGTGGACGACGCGACATGAACATTATTGCCAGAACATTTGGAACGGTGACAGAACTGTACACCCGCCTGAAACGCGAAGCAGAAAAGTTAGGATTGTTGGTGGATGCGTCAAAAACAATCTACATGCTGGTAGGCGAAACCGACTACGACGAGGGACAACCACCTTCGAGGAGGTGAAGGAATTCGTCTACCTCCGATCCTTACTGCCGGCTGACAACAACGCTTGCCGTGAAATACGAAGACGCATTATCAGTGGAAGTCGTGTCTCTACGGGTCTAAAAAGATTCACCCACGTACCAAGTGCACCATGTACAACACGTTGATAAGACCGGTGGCCAGGCTTGACCGCACTGAGCGCATGAAAATTCTGCTCTTTAGATTTACACCAGCAAGCACATCATAAATTATAAATCTTTTCATCCTATCAGATAGAAGGATGTTGAAATATTCTAAATGTCATATCGAACTGTCAAAAAACCGCACCGCAGAGCCACACGGAGCGCGCAAAGAGATTTTCACCCGGGTGAAAACACTCCAGTGAATTTCACTTTGAACTTCCCGTGCGGCGCTGCGGTGCGGTTTTTTGACAGTTCGAAATGACATTTAGAATATTTCAACATCCTTCTATCTGATAAGATGAAAAGATTTATAATTTATGGTGTGCTTGATGGTGTAAATCCAAAGAGCAGAATTTTCATGCTCTCAGTGCGGACAAGCCTGCCGGTGGCCCTCTACGAACACGAGACATGGACCATGCTCGAGGAGGACCTGCAATCACTCAGAATTTTCGAGCGACGCGTGCTAAGGACGATCTTCGGTGTTCAGGAGAATGGTGTTTGCCGAAGAAGAATGAACCACGCTGCACTTTGCGACGAATCCAGCATCCAGAAGGTGGTCAAAGCCGGAAGGATACGGTGGGCTGGGCATGTTGCGAGAATGCTGGACAACAGCCCTGCAAAGCTGGTGTTTGCAACTGATCCGGTTAGCACAAGAAGGCGTGGAGCGCAGAGAGCACGATGGGCGGACAAGGTGGAGCGTGACTTGGCGAGCATCGGGCGCGACAGAGGATGGAGAGCGGCAGCCACAAACCGAGTATTGTGGCGTACTATTGTTGATTATGTCTTGTCTTAATGATGTTGAACAAATAAATGTTTGTATGTATTGACAGCTGATAACAATGCTAGCCGTTGAATACGTTGGCGCATAATCAGTAGAAGTCGTCCCTACTACGGGTTCCAGAAGAATCTGTGGTCTAAAAAGATCTACACCAAAACCTCCATTTAGGTAACGAGTCGGGACTGCCTAAATAGAGTATTTTTCCTAAATGGATTCATTACCTAAATGGATTCAGTTCATTACCTAAATGGATTTGAAGATTGAAAAGAAGTTCAAGAAGGGCGAGTGGCCTGGTGATTGAAAGAGGGCCATGCGGGGTTTCAGAGGGATTTTATCAGGGTTTCAAGAGGGGAGGGGGTCCGAGGCGTTGCACCGGGGGGCTTCAGGGGTATTTTCGGGGAGTTTTGAAGGGTCTCAGTTGCGTTACATGGAATCCGATGGGGTTTTAGGAGGATTTCAAGGGCATGTCAGAAAGCTCCAGAGAGTTTCAGACACGTTACTCAGGCGTTTTCGGTGGTTTCTGAGGGTCTCAGGTACGTTACATGGGGTCCGAGGGGGTTTTTGAGGGATTTCGAAGGTATTTCAGACAGCTTCAGATGATTTTTGACGAGTTTCAGAGACGTTACTCAAGCGTTACGTAAGTGTTTTGGGGATTCCAGAGGGTATTGAGAGCGTTACATGGTGTCCGAGGGAGCGTTACATGGATCACAACACTTAAGTAAGCTTCAGGGAGATTTCAGCGGTGCTTTAAAGCGTTTCTTAAACGTTTCAGGTGGTTTCAAAAGAGATTCAAGTCGTTCCAGACTGTTTACGATTGTAGATCCGTTGACCTATACTAAATTGAGCTCTTAGAGATACTTTAACAAACATTGATCTTACCACTTGTCAGCACAAAGTTGCTTGAGGCTGTATTAGCATGACTTTTATTCAAGAATTTAAGTAAAAAAGTTATGCATGTAGATTCGATGGCTCATTGCCCCCACCCCCCTGAGCATGCCCTAAACTCCCCTCAATTCTACTAGCAACATTATTTCCTTAAACCCTAATATAAAACACTCCAACTGCTCTGAACACAATCAGATTCCATTTAGGTAACGTTACCTAAATGGAGGAACCTAAATAGATTTTACCTAAATGTTTTCGACCTAAATGGAGGTTTGAGTGTACCCACACACTAAGTGCACCATGTAAAAATGCTAATAAGACAAGTGGTTCTCTACGGACACTAGTCATCGACCATGCTCGAGGAAGACTTGCAAGCACTCGGAGTTTTCGAGCAACGCGTGCTAAGGACGATCTTCGGCAGTGTTCAAGAGAATGGAGTGTGATGTAGAAGTTCGTTGCACTTTACGGCGAACCCAGCATCCACAAGGTGACCAAAGCTGGAAGGATACGGTGGGCAGGATATGTTGCAAGAATGGAGCGCAGGGAGCTTGACGGACAGACCAGTGAGACCGAGAGCGTGACTTGGCAGATATTGGGATGGAGATTATGTCTTTCTTATAAGTGATGTATAGCAAATTAGAAGAAGTACATACACTCCCGTTCAAAAGTTTGGGGTCACCCCCTCAAAAACGTGTCATTTTTTTAGGCCCATATCTCCGCCAATTTGCGTCCGATTTCAAAACCCTAGGTTTCATTCAAAAGATAATAAGTCAAAGAAACTTTGAACATGATTTAAAAGAAACTTTTTCAAAGAAAATTGTATGTAAACTTAACCCAAAGTTGCCAAATTTTCTAAAAAATGAATGTAAACTTACGGCAGTGTCGCTGGAAGTTGGGTCGACCATATTTTAAGATGAGAGCGGTAATATGACCCATTTTCTATTAGCTTTCAACTGCTTTTTACAGAACTTAGCTAAAAAATCTAGAAAAAAAAGTTATTAAGTAAATTAATCCTTGATGTCATCGACCAAAAGTTTGGGGTCACTATCGTAAAACATGGAAAAGTGATTTGTTGATATCTTTGTCATCTTTCATTCAATTTTAATTCTTCTTGGCTTATTCGAAACAAAATGAATGATACTTACTGCATAGACATTGAACCACACATATTTGTTGAAATTTACATACTAAAACTTAACGTAAAGTTGCCTCATGTTTTGAAGCGTGGTAAAATGTGCCAACTTTACATAACATTTTCATATACAAAAATCGTTAAATACGATAAGTTGAAGACATCAAACGTAAATTTAGTTAATTATCTTTGAAATGAGCCAAAAATAATTAAAATTGAACTATAGATGACGAAGATATCACCAAATCACTTTCCCTTGTTTTACGAAAGCAACCCCAAACTTTTGGTACATCATATTGATGGGTGACCCCAAACTTTTGGTCGATGATATCATGGATTAATTTACTTAATAACTTTTTTTTTCAAGATTTTTTAGCTAAGTTCTGTAAAAAGCAGTTGAAAGCTAATAGAAAATGGGTCATATTACCGCTCTCATCTTAAAATTTGGTCGACCCAACTTCCAGCGACACTGCCGTAAGTTTATATTCATTTTTTAGAAAATTTGGCAACTTTGGGTTAAGTTTACATACGAAATTTTTTGAAAAAGTTTCTTTAAAATCATGTTCAAAGTTTCTTTGACTTATTATCTTTTGAATGAAACCTAGGGTTTTGAAATCGGACGCAAATTGGCGGAGATATGGGCCTAAAAAAATGACATGTTTTTCAGGGGTGACCCCAAACTTTTGAACGGGAGTGTAGGTATGTATGTATGTTGTTTAGAGGACCGATCTTCATATGTCCAAGCCGAAGAATGTTAGCCTCAACAGAAAGTGCTGCCATCGGCTAATAACGAGGAACTACGAGCGGTTCATGTTCATCGGGATATGTTAGCATTTCTGATGTGGGAATCTCGCGGTTTTCGAAATAGTAGCGCCTGCTGAGGACTGTTGCCTACGTTTTCCACTTCGCTGATAATGGACGCATTCAGGAGTACATATAGTGTCTACTAATCCATATCGAACGAGCGGAACGAGCTCTTTGGCATTCAGTGCAGACGACTGATACGCTTGCAGAGCAGCTACTGCGAAATTATGTAGAAACAGGAAGACGACTTCGCCAATTTGAGAAATTCAGCTAGATACGAAAGCTTTCACTATTTCTAAATGAATTTGTGGTGATAATGGAAGGCAATTGATGCATCACCGTTTGCATCCTTTGATGGGGAATTTCCAATCATACCTCCTAAAGGTTACTTAATAACAGAGCTCCAGATTAATTGGTATCCCCGGCGCTTCAGACATGTTTTTGAACAAAATTGAAATTCCAAGTATCTTATCAACGGGTGGTACGTGATATAGGAAGACGATCCAGATACTGTTTGGTGCGGTAAGCCATACCTAAGGTGTCAATAATGGCTCCTCTCTCTATAGCACGAGTGACCCGAACGACCGTTCTCCAGAGTAAGGGTTGCTTACTGTGACCCGTTTATCACTGAAGTGCTCCGAAGAAATGTGAAGAAATGGGTGGCGCTTTTCAGGTGTTTGGTAATGCGGGCCTTATTTCTTGAAGTTGTTGCGTCCCTATCTACGAACACATGTCTATGTAACCCTTTACAAAGATGTACACATTTGCTGGTACGCACTGAGAAAAAAATTGAAATTTAGAAGATACAAAATATTGATTAATGCAGATGAAATTAAAAAAAAACCCTAATTAATCCACCTAGCGGTGATGGTGCCTTTCTCGTGCCATCGAAAACACATTTCAACACAACTCAAGTGACATGTTCATGAATATCGTACTTTCATACGTTTAACAGAAATCCATTTCATGGCATCAGAGATCATATTATATATCTGGTTTTTGATTTTTGAGCCTTGAACTCTTAAACAACAGTCACAATCTTGAATTTTGAGCCACCATTTAGGATTTATGTCCAGTAGCTTGGAAATTCTGGTCGTTATTTTTGGACTCCAGACTTCTTCCCCATATCAGATACACCCATATTGAATGGTTTTAGAGCGTAAACCTCCATTAAACAGCTGCCGTCTTGAAGTTTTTTCCGCCATCTTGAATTTTGAGACGCCATATATGGCAGTGAACATATAGCCTTTCAGTACACTTCGGTGCACGAGAAAGGCAAAACAATATTTTCGAGCTTAAATTCTGTAGAAAACTAAGATATTTAACTAAACCATAAGATTAAAAGATCTGTTTTAGATAGAAAATTAAATAAACTTTCGAATGAGGGTTAAAAAGCTGCGATAAGTACCATTTTCAAGTTATAGCCAGTTTGAGACAAGCAAAGTCAAAAACATCTAAAGTTAATTACTATAGCTGTTTTGATTATCGGCAACGCAGTCTTTTTAATTTATAAAACGAGTTTTATTATTTAACCCGACGTTTCGGCGCAGGTATGGCGCCTTTTTCAGGGGCCATACCTGCGCCGAAACGTCGGGTTAAATAATAAATCTCGTTTTATAAATTAAAAATACTGCGTTGCCGATAATCAAAACAGCTATAATAGTACAGTCGAACTCTCATCCAGTTAATTACTATGTAACGGTTGAGATTTGACCATATGCGTACACATCACTCCTTAAAAAGTTTGCATTCACCCATCGGGGCCCCCCGGAACCGGTTCCGGAACACTGCCAGTTCAGATATGGACTGATAGTGTTTTCCTGCTAACCGTTCATCAGGTTATCGAAAATGCCGCTGTTTGTTGTGTCGCATGAATGAGTTATGTTCAATTTTATAAGTGTTTACTTCCGGCGGAACACCCAGAACCGGATCCGGAACACTACCAGTTCATATATGATCTGATACTGTTTTCCTGCTAACCGTTCATAACGTTATCAAAAATGCCGCTGTCGCATGCATGGGTTTGGTTCTCTTTTATATTTGACCACTTACGGCGGGACATCCGGAACCGGTTCCGGAGCACTACCGGTTCTGATATGGTCTGAGACTATTTTCCTGCTTACCGTTCATCAGATTATCGAAAATGCTGTCGTTTGATGTGTCGCATGCATGGGTATGGTTCTCTTTTGCGTATGGCCAATTCCGGCGGGATATCTGGAACCGGTTCCGGAACACTACCGGTTCAGATATGGTCTGAGACTATTTTCCTGCTTACCGATCATCAGGTTATCGAAAATGCCACGGTTTGATGTGTTGCATGCATGGGTTTGGTTCTCTTTTATATTTGGCCACTTCCGATGGGACGTCCGGAACCGGTTCCGGAACACTACCGGTTCAGATATGATCTGATACTATTTTCCTGCTAGCTGTTCATCAGGTTACCGAAAATGCCGCTGTTTGATGTGTCACGTACGTTGGTTTAGTTCTCTTTTATATTTGGCAACTTCCGGCGAGGCATCCGGAACCGGTTTTGGAACACTACCGGTTCTGATATGGTCTGAGACTATTTTCCTGCTTACCGTTCATCAGATTATCGAAAATGCTGTGGTTTGATGTTTCGCATGCATGGGTTTGGTTCTCTTTTATATTTGGCCACTTCCGGCGGGACATCCGGAACCGGTTCCGGAACACTACCGGTTCAGATATGGTCTGAGACTATTTTCCTGCTTTACATTTATCAGATGATCGAAAATGCCGTGGCTTGATATGTCGCATGCATGGGTTTGTTGCATTTTCATGTCTGGTCCCTCCCAGAGGTACCGATCCGGAACACCTAAATGGCCATAACTCCGGAACGACTGGACCGATCCGAACCATTTTCAATAGGAAACAATGGGACTATATGCCGCGTCGAATGAACCGTCGCTCATTGAAATCGGTTGAGGTTTACTGCCAAAAAGTGATGTGAGTTTTTTGTACACACACATACACACACACACACATACACACACACATACACACACACAGACATCACCTCAATTCGTCGAGCTGAGTCGATTGGTATATGTGACTCGACCCACCGGGCCTTCTATCAAAAAGTCATTTTTGGAGTGAACATATAGCCTTTATAGCCTTAGTGTACGAGAAAGGCAAAAAATACGCGGTCTCGAACCCACGACTCCGTATTCGCTAGATGCTTTAACCAACTATGCAAAACCGACTAGCCTGGTTGGCACAAGAAGGCGTGACGCACAGAGAGCACAATGGATGGACCAAGTGAAGGGTGATCTGGCGAGCAATGCGCGAGTATGGAGAGTGACAGCCACAAATCGAGGATTTTGGCGTACTATTGTAGCTTGTCTCATATCCTAAATGTGATGTTGAACAAACAAATGTTTTTGCCTTTCTCGTACACCAAGGTGTACCGAAAGGCTATATGTTCACTCCAAAAACGAAAATTTGATAGAGCCCCCGGAGGGGTCAAGTGTTATATACCAATCGACTCAGCTCGACGAGTTGAGATGATGTCTGTGTGTATGTATGTGTGTGTGTGTGTGTGTATGTATGTGTGTGTGTGTGTATGTGTACAAAAAAGGTCACCTAATATTTAGATAGTAAATATGAACCGATTTCAACGACCGATGGTTCATTCGACGCGGCATCTGGTCCCATTGTTTCCTATTGAAAATGGTTCAGATCGGTCCAGCCGTTCCGGAGTTATGGCCATTTAGGTGTTCCGGACCGGTACCCCAGAAAGGGGCCAGATATGAAAATGCAACAAACCCATGCATGCGACCCATCAAACCACGGCATTTTCGATTATCTGATGAACGGTAAGTAGGAAAATAGTCTCTGACTATATCTGAACCGGTAGTGTTCCGGAACCGGTTCCGGGTGTCCTGCCGGAAGTGACCAAATAAGAAAATGAACATAACCCATGCATGCGATACGTCAAAAAGCGGCTTTTTCAATAACCAGATGAACGGTAAGCAGGAAAATAGTTTCAAACCTCGTTTGAATCGGTAGTGTTCCGGAACCGGGTTCGGATGTCCTGCCGGAAGTGGCCAATTAAAAAAGTGAACCAAACCCAGGCATGCGACACATCAAAGAGCAGCTTTTTCGATAACCAGATGAACGGTAAGCAGGAAAATAATTTCAGACCATGTTTGTCCGGTTCTGTTCCGGAACCTGTTCCGGATGTCCTGCCGGAAGTGGCCAATTAAAAAAGTGTATCAAACCTAGGCATGCGACACATCAAAGAGCGGCTTTTTCGATAACCAGATAAACGATAAGCAAGAAAATAGTTTCAGACCATATCTGAAATAATTGTATTCCGGAACCGGTTCCGGATGTCCTGCTGGAAGTGGCCAATTAAAAAGGTGAACCAAACCCAGGCATGTGACACATGGAAGAGCGGCTTTTTCGATAACCAGATGAACGGTAAGCAGGAAAATAGTTTCATACCGTATCTAAACCGGTTGTGTTCCGGAACCGGTTCCAGGTGTCCCGTCGGAAGTGACCAATTAAAAAACTAAACCAAACCCATGCATATTTATTGGCTCTTTATTATGGGGAGCCATGCATGCACAACATCAAATCATCAAAAATGTTCGTTAACCGGATAAACGGGAAGCAAGAAAATGATCTCTGACCATACTTAAGATTACCAGTGTTGCAGAATCAGGATTGGATCCATTGCTGAAATTACGCAGGTGAACAAAATCGATGCAAGCGATCAATATGTGTAACAGAACAAAATCTTGATAAAAATTTTAGCGATCTTGTCAAATTACATCATTTTAGATTCCTGAGGCGTCATTATACAGTAGGATGGATCAACGTTGTATGGAAAAAATTATATTTTATAGCACCAATCCCATTTTGCGTCTAAAATTACTGCGAACAATTTTGATGCAATTGGTTGAGCCCTCGCGCTCTGTAACACGGTTGAAATTTGAATGGGCTTTAATAGGGGAAATTTCGCTTGCTTGCACTTTTTTTTTTGTCAAATTTGACATAAATCTTATAACTAATGATAATTAAATTAAATTTGCCGAAATGTATTGATAATGATCGGCATCCAGTGCTAGTGAAGGTGGTCAAGCAGTCAACTGAGAGATTTGATATTTTTCAGCTCAATCCAAACGTTTAACATAGCGTCTGAATATGGGCCATCAATTAGGCCGCCATCAATAAGTTTCCAAATTCAATTATGGCTTTGATAAAATTCTTGCTTTTCTGAATAAGGCTGACACAAATTTTGATTTTCTCTTAAGTCCAGAGGGGAAATTTTGGTCGGCATTCAACATTTTGAAGAAGTGCACAAATAAATAAACCAATAAATTTTTCAATTTTAAAGTGAAATTAGAGTCTTCCAGAAGTTTTTTTTTATCAAAACCGATGAGTTAAGTGGTTTTGCTTAATTTTTTAAGAATGTTTTCATCAAATTCATTTATTATTTATCAACTCCAACCCGCATTGACGAGTTAACGAGCATGTGACAATAGAAGAAAATGAGATTTATTCCGTTCTAGAGAATTATCAGGATTCAGGAACACTTCAGCTTATGGCCGGAAAAAAGGTTGAGTACATATTCGACGAGAAAGGCACTATCACCACTAGGTGGATTAATCTGGGTTTTTTTTTTTATATTCTTCATCACTTAACCTAATTTACAGCTCTATTGTCCACTGGGGCACTACGTGAGCTATTTCAATTGACAGCTGCACTTACATTTTGTACAGCGCCTAGATTCCATTCTACTTTATCGAACTGGTTGCCTTTCTGCTGCTTTCACTTTTTCTACTTTTTACCTAGTAGAATGATGAGCACAAGGAGGATGATGGATGGCCGTTGTTCCTTTCCAGTCCGATTGGGGGTCCATTATGAGTAGCAGTTCGCCGATGTCCAGGTATCCGGGTCCGTTTGAGCTATGGAGCTCAGAAGAGGGTCAGTGTCAGTTGCTCTCGAGGGAAAAGCAACTGACGAAAAATTGCAAGTGCCGGGGCTGGGAATCAAACCCATGACCATCCGCATATGAAGCGAACGTGTGACCAAAAAAAAACAAATGTTTGTATGAAATGTTATTTGTTTTTAAAAGTTTGAGTACTTTGGTAAGATTTTCCAGAGTTTTTCCCACAGTTCTCGCCGTCATCCAGAGTCGAAAACGACAACATCCATGCACGCAACCATGGAATGCGATGCTTGCTTGAAGATACCATACACTTGAAAATATTTTCCTACCTCCATTTGACATCGGCTAACGAATGGATAAATTCCGTTCGAATGGAATCCATTCGATTTGAATTGACATTGATTGAGGAATCTGACATACTTGTCCAAACGTCCGGCCAGACGTTTTCTCGTGGCATTCTTTCCGGAAACGAACACATCCTTCAATTGGAGCTCCGATGCACAAGCACCCGTTTCCTCGCTCGACGGTGGAAAGTTATTTCACCAATTTGTTTTCCCTTCATCAAAAATCCCCTTCCTAAATATAACACAAACTCAGTCGGTGGTCGTTGGAACCCCGGCGTGTAGTGTCAGCTGTGATCAACGGCGGCGATGACCTATTCCCCAACGTCGGGCGCACAAATTTTCCCCAGAGTTGTTTTTACTCCACTTTATTTTCGGTTAACAACAACACTGTGGCAGAAAACTTTCCGCCCCCTCTCAACCGGTTCGGCTGGGACGGGCAGAGCTGCGAACATTATATGATGTGTAGCTACATACACACACACCCCCCACCTTCCGTGACCGGAATGGGCGGGTAGGGTCCGTTGCATTGAGCTTGAGCTGACCGGCCGCCATCCGGTCGCCAGGCGGACCCGGAAGTGTGGGTCTTCTTCCCTCGGTTCCGTTCGTTGTCGAACCAAGAGCACTAACAACGCCAACCGTAATCAACGTTCATGAACCGAACGGGATGTAACACATACTTGCTAGAGCTTCCGTCACCCACCTCGCTCCCCGGGAACATTCCTTGCCCCCCGTGTGGCCGGAGAAAAAGTTCACACATGTTTGTGTTCCATGCTGGGTGGGTAAAACACCAATCGTGCCGCAGACAGTGCCGTGGAAAAGTTTTGGCTGGAGACAACAGACAAACACTACACACATGCAATGCATGGATATCAGCCGGTACCACAGCAACACGCTCCACAATTTATTGTTCGGCTCATAACCCGTTTGTTGGTCCCAGCAACGTGAATGGCTATCGGAGTGCCATACCGGGGAAAGTTTTACTCTTGTAACGTAACCAGAGAGGTACACCCCGCAGGCTTAAAGTCTGGGTCATCGGGAATGCAGATTAAATTTGACATTAAAGCTTTTCGGGTGTTCAAATAGAAAGGACTTTAGTGATTCGAGCAGCGATCGAATAGCAGCGAAAAAAACTATTTTTTATTTGTAACCTCTTATCTAGCAACTCCTTTCTCTACTAACTAACTCCACGTGGCACTGATTGAGCTACGAGTAACTTTAGAAAAAGATTGGAAGAACAAAGGGTCAACGACGCTCATCTTGAACCTTCGTATGTCAAGGTTGGCATTATTGTCAGCCGTCAGTAAAGATCCGAAGTAGACGAATTCCTCCACCACCTCAAAGGTATCCCCGTCTATCGTCACACTACCTAGGCGCTGTCCATAAACTACGTAGACTCAATTTTGGAAATCTAAGACCCCCCCCTCCCCCCTCGTAGACTTTCGTCCATTCAAAATTTTCGAAATTTGTAAGGACCGTAGACTTTGGCCAGACCCCCCGTCCCCCCCTCAGAGTCTACGTAGTTTATGGACAGCCCCCTAGACGGACCCGGTCTTGTTCGGTTCCACCAGCCAGCATGTAGGGTAAAAGCCCCCTTCTTCGGCCTAGTACCTATATTCATCTCATTTTGTCTCAAGGACTAGAGATGTGCGCCGTCAAGATTTATTACTTCACGCCGCCGGATGTTTTGATTTTCTACCACGCCGCCAGCTTAAAACTCATCACACCGCCGAACTTAGAATTTCCCCAATAATCTTCAGAAAATAATCGATTTAAGTTTAAACGCTCCCAAAATGAAGCATGTCATTCATTGCCGAATAAACAAAATATTTCGTTCAATGATCCTGTTGAGATTTTAGTTACTTTTTAGTCACTTATATATCATCATATTAAAATCCTAGAAAATATCGTATTCTTCACACACGGTGTATAAAGCATGCAATGGCAGCATGCATGATTTTCCCCGCGTGACGTCATAACGACGTTCGTTTATAATTGAGGGGGTTAGAAGCAAAGGGGTGTAAGTGACAAAAACCCACTTTCGAGTAAATGAGGTTTAAAATTTTTCGTCAATTTTTCATTACATACATACAAAATGTGAGGAATTTCAAAATCAACCCAATTTTCTCCGATTTATTATAAGTTTTTTTAATCATCGTAAAAATAATCTTAAAAATGTTCCTGAAAGCTTGAAATCTGAAGAATTCAGGTCCTAATAATTCAATTCATGCCATAACTTAAGAATTATTTAGGCAGCATCCATTTATTACGTAACGCTAAAATTAATGGCTGGGGGTGCATAAATTAAAAAAGGCATAAAATGAGGGAAATTTGTGCAAAAAAAAACTCCTCCATAACGCTTCCGTAACGCCTCTGAATACCGCCGAAAATGCTCTGAAACCTCCTGAAATGGCTCCAAAATTCCCCTTAAACCGCCTCGGACCCCATGTAACGCCCCTGCGACGCTCCAAAACCCCCGAAATCTCCTTCGTAACGCTTCCGTAACGCCTCTGAATCCCAAACGCCAAAATTCCTCTTAAAAAGACGCTCCGAAACCCCCGAAAACGCCTCCATAAGGCTTCTGAATCCCGCCAAAAATGCTCTGAAACTTCCTGAAATGCCTCCAAAATCTCTCTAAATCCCCTCGGACCCAATGTAACGCATCTGAACCCCCCAAAAACGCCTCCGAATCCATCTAAGACCCACTTGCACTCGTTTAACGCACGTGAGATCCTCGGAAACCCCCGAAAACATACCAGTAACGCCTCCAAACCCCGTCGAAAATCCTCTGAAACTCTCTGCAATGCTTTCGAAAACCCCCCGGAGATCTCCTGGTACCTCGCGGAAACCCCTGGGAACCCCCTGAAACTCCCCTGTGACTTCCATTTGCTCATCCTTATAAACACCCTTTAGCCGCCGTTGCAATAGTTACCGTCATTATTAAATATTCTTATGCATAATATTGGTTCTGAGTAGCTTTCTCTTAATTTATGCAGGTCATAAAAAAGTGCATAAAAATAACATGCATAAATTGAAGTTTTAGTGTATTTACATTCTCATATGCAAAGTATAGTTTGTTAAAATGTTTCGCTATATGAGATGTAAAAGAGCGAAATATTGAAATCTCATTTTTAACGCCGCCGCCGCCGACGACCAAAAATGATGTTTTAACCGCGGCGCACATCTCTGCTGAAGCACCAAAGCAAGCGTCACAGTGGTGCCAGACATCAAGAAACAAGTAGTTAATTGAATGAGATTTGGTCACTACAAATACGATGTTTTTTCAATCAGAATATGGTCGTTTCTTGGTTTAACATCTTGGTAATCGAACTTCTACGCAAATCGATCAATAATTTCATTTTCCAACGCCGTTTCTTTCAAAATATTTGGTTTGGTTTTCATCTAAATATGCTGCTACCGCTCAAGCTTTACGAACTATCATCCAGTTCGGCAGCACTGATTTGCCAATCAGCTGTGAATGTATGCGAGTGCAAAACGTGGGGAGCGAGCATAGACGATTCGTCGCGCCGCACATTGTTGTGACTTCTCCTTTGCGAGAGAGAAAAACAATTACAATGAAACTGTCACCTGCTAGGGAAAGGGAGTGCGTTAGTGGGTGAGTGCAGAATGCTCTACGATGAGAAAATGTGAGAGTGGTTGTGGATTTGCTGTAAATACTGTTGAGATGAACCGCGATGAGATGAAAATTTTACGGTGTGCTGAAGATAGGTGCGAGTGGCTCGCGATTTGTGATCGCAATTAAATCAAATATTGAAGATAAATCCCACTCTAGTGCATCGTAGGATCAACAGTGGAAGTGAGCACGTGTGTTAAAGGTTTGTATCATTAAGTTTGAAGCGTATACATTGCGCTGTGAGTGATTTTTCATGTTGCACATCCTTAATGAGACTAAGATAGGCACAAATACCCTACATTCACCACCAAGCTTTGCAGCTTCGCGTTTCAGGCAGGTGTACAGTTCTGTCACCGTTCTAAATGTTCTGACGATGATGTCTATGTTGTCCGCACAAATTGATCGAATTTTGTGAAAATCGTACCCAGACTGATAGGCCCAGCTCGTCGCATTCGTCCTTCCAGAGCCATGTTGAGTAGTAGGCATGAGAGTCCGTTTGACGCAGTCCCCGGCGACATTCGAATGAACTGGATAGTTTACCCGAAACTCTTACGTAGTTTTGCACACCGCCCATCATTGCTTTTATCAGATTGATCAGCTTCCCAGATAAGCCGTTTTTGTCAATGATTCTCATAGCTGTGTGCGGTCGATACTGTCATTTTCCGCTTTGAAATCGATGAACAGGTGATGCGTTGGGACCTGGTATTCACGGCATTTCTGGCGAATTTGCCGTACGGTTAAGATATGGTCCAAGGTCAAGGAATCGTTGATGTCGCTGGCTTGATAACTTCCACGAACTCATTCGTTTTTGGTGACAGGCGACGGAAGATGGTCTGAGATAGCACTTTGTAGACAGCATCAAAAATGGTGATCGCTTTGAAGTTCTCACATTCCAAATGGTCGCCTTTTCAGTGAATAGGGCAGATTACCCCTTGCTTCCACTCCTCCGGTAGCTGCTTGGTTTTCCAGATTCTGACTACTAACCGGTGCAGACAGGTGACCAACTTTCCTGGGCACATCTTTATTATGAGTCGTTGATAGTTATCAACGTCAAAGTGCTGCTTTTACCTTTGGATCACCTCACGTCCCTCCGCTAAGAGGCCACCGTCCTTATCCCTGCATATTTCGGCTCGCGGCATGTGGGGTGCATTGAGCTTCTCGTAGAACTTCCGTGTGTCGTGGGAATGGCACAGTAGTTCCGTTTGCTCACACTCCGCTTCTTCCAGGATGCACTTTTTCCTCCGAAATAGGCGGGTTTGCTATTTCCGCTTCTGTTTGTTATGTTCCACGTTCTGGCGGGTCCCTTGCTGCAGCATTATCGCCCGTGCTGTGTTCTCCTTATCCAAAATCTATCTGCACGAACCATTCGTTTCGTCGACTCGCCCGAACTCGCCCTCGTCTGGCAACGTTGGTTGCCTCGAGATTCTACGCGTATGCTGAGGTGACATCCGGTTGCTTTAGTCGCTCTAGGTTGTACCGTGGCGGTCGCCGGTACCGGACATTGTTGATGTCGGAAAGTTTTGGGCGCAGTTTGACCATCACCAGGTGGTAAGATTCGATGTTGGCGTCGCGATAGTTCTTGATGTTGATGACGTCGGAGATGTGCCGTCCATCAATCAGAACGTGGTCGATTTGCGATTCCGTCTGCTTTGATGATCTCCAAGTGTAACGAGGCTGTATTGGAAGAAGGTGCTACGTTTGGCTATATATTTGGAGGAGGTGAAATTGATAAGTCATAGGTCGTTTCGTACGTCAGCTGGTGAGCGTCAAGCAATTCAATCGTCGGTCTGAATCAATGTGATATAGAGAAGGTGTGGAGGAAGTCCTATCTTGATTGTGTTAGTAAGCCTCCAAATATAAACAAAATTTGAGGGGAGGGTGGTGACGTCATACGGTTTCATCAACCGATAGTCTCTAATATATTTCGCTAAGAAAATTTTCTTCTCGCGTCTAATTTTCTCTGTTTTTTTCTATCAATGAGAAATTTATTAAGACATAAAAATTACTAACACAAAGACGGCAATCAACTATGACTATGAAATTAACATCTTTGTTTTCCATTGATTTAGCTAGCAAAAGGCACGCCATCCAGAACACTTCTCGTACACTAGCACTTTTGGACGTCGTGTTTGAACCCTAGGTATAGTCATATGTTGCCAGTCATTCCAAAATGAATTATTCAGGGATTCCTTTAGTTATCCAGCTCTATTTTCCAACCTAAAATAATATTAAAACCCATTAAACTTTAAATAACTGATTTAAAAAACAGGATGAATTACCTGAAACATCATCATCTTTTACAGCAGTGAAAAAAATTCTCGCTACTGGTGTTTGGATAACAATGCCCTACACGGAGAAACTGAAAAACTCAAAATTAGGTACTTTTAAACTCAATTTTGAGTTCTTTTTCATCTCCCTTTTCATGCGCTCTTTCTGTTGTTGTCAGAGAGTGAAGAGAGAAACAGCCCAACTTTTGCAGTTCCGTGCGTCAAGCCAAAACTGAGTTTCTAGCACAGTACTCAAATTTGAGTGAATACAACCTAGTCAAAATTTCGGTTGAGTGGATAAAACTTAAAATTAGGTATTTTTTTCACATGGAAGCAAGCGGGAACAACCCAACAAAAACATCGATTCCATCAACTCAAAATTGGCTTGACGCACGCAATCCCGAAGTTGGGTGGAAAGAACTCACTTTTGGGTAGTTTCGTCTCTCCGTGTAGTTACCCATAGAAACTGCGGTAAACTTGCAATGTACCGCACGCTAAGAGTCATTATTGCAAAAATGTGTTCTTTCGTACTAAAAAGATTTTTCAAAATCAAAATAAAAGTATGTTTCTTTTATCCGGAATAACTTTCTCTTTATTCTTTGAATGGTTTTTATTTAAATTTGTATTGCAGGAAAAGTGTAAAAAGTCGGTGAGAGACTTTCAACATAATACTTATATGGTACAGATTTGTGCAGCTCAGTAACACTTTTGATGTAAAAATGGTTAGCGTGTGCGAAAATTAACAACAACTTGTATGACGTCAGATGTTGTCAATCTGAAAGGGGAAATTTGGGGTTGCTATGCTACAACAAACACTGTGCACTAATACACGCAAAGTCTTGTGTAGTATGTAAAATGATCTCTTCACCTTACTTTTACCACATTGGGTCTGAATTTCTCCAGAGCATTTTGATCTCCTATGATTGTCTTGACGTTGTGGCTTGGGCAGCGGTCATACTCGCGTTCGAGTTGCACGTCGATTGTTGTTCTTGTCATCATCAGTGCTTCCGGAGAGTGGAATGTGCACGTCTTTTATTACAACTTTTTCAAGGGGATAGCTGTTAACCGTTCCTCGTTACATACATCGAAAATTTGTCTAGTAGATCCAATGCGAAGTCCTCTAGGAGTTTCCTCCACGAAATTATCGAGAAGCTCCTTTGCGAACTCCTCTAGGAGTTACTTCAGGAGAACGTCCGGAAATTCTTCCAAGAGTTGCTTCGGAAATTTCTTTAAGCGTTACTGCAAAATTTCCCCAGAGAATTGCTCTAATAATTTCTCCGGAAACTGCCCTTGTAGTGTCACCAGGAATTCCTTCAGATATTCCTCCTGGAATTCCTTCAAAAGTTCCTCCATGAGTTCTCCTAGGAGTTTCTTCAAGATTTCCTCAAGGAGTTCCATCAGGATTTTCCTTTGGAATTTCCTGCAGGAGCTCTTGCGGGTATTCCTTCAAGAGTTACTTCTAAATTTCATCAGGGATTTGCTATTTGCTCCAGAAGTTCCTCCGGGATTTCTGCCAGGATTTTTTTCAAGTTGTTATTTCGAGATTTCCACCTGGAATTCCTTAATATGTTCCTCCGGGAATCCTTCCACGAGTTCCTTTGGGATTTCATTCAGGATTTTCTTCGAGAATTTTCAAACATTCGTTTTTGAATTCCTATAGTAGTTGCAACATGATTTTTTCGAGGAGTTCCTCAAGAAGATTCTCCGTAAATTTCTCCTTCATTTCTCGCAAAGTTTAATCGGAAATGCTTCCCTTCAGTTCCTGTGGCAGTCTCTCTTGTAGTTCCAATGGAAATTTCTGCAAGATTTTCTCTGGAAATTTCTTAAGAACTGATATTTATCATTTAAGTATGGACAAAATATTTCATGAACATTTAATTCACATTAACTTTTTAAAGAAAAACTTTCAACATTTTCAGCATAATCTATCCCATGTTGAATTTAACAGGAAATATCTGGATTCCCATACGATCAGGATTCAGGTGCGCTACATGAGGTTCGAGGGGATTGTAGCTGAATTTTGAAGCCATTTCAGGAAGTTTCAGAGGATTTTTGGTGGATTTCAGAGGCGTTACGCAGGGTTATTTACGGTTTCGGAGAGTCTCAGGTGCTTTACATGGGGTTCGAAGGGGTTTTAGGGATATTTTTGAGCCATTTCAGGAAGTTTCAGTGCGTTTTCGGCGGGTTTTAAAAACGTTGCAGAGGCGTTTTTGGAGGTTTCTGAGTTTTAGGGAAGATTCCAGAGGAATTTCCGGATGCTTCAGAGCATTTTAGCGGGTTTCAGAGCGTTATTGGAGGTTTTGGAGGGTCTCAGGTGCGTTACATGAGGTCCGAGTGGGTTTTAGGGTGATTTCGGAGACCTTTGAAGAAGTTCAATAATAACTACTTACTTCTCATTCCTCACTTTACGCTGCGTACTTCTAACTCCTCAATTTTCACTACACATTTCACACTACTTGGAGGAGGTATACGACTGGGAGGAAATGTTGAACTGTTGTGGCTTTCTCAGTCTAAGAGCATTGAAACGGCTAGTTTGGCATAGCCCGACGTTTCGGTCCCGTGTATTGGACCTTTTTCAAGGGATAAGGAGTCAACCGTTTCTCGTTGGTCTTTGAATGCAGTTTGAGAGTTGGAGCTTCTTGTAATGCTATTTAACATAAAACACATATTTTTTTCTAGATCTTTTTGGGACAACTTGCACTGCACACTACAGATAACAGTTCGCTGCTCACTCCCACTACTCATTTTCAATTCCCCACTGCTCATTCCTCAGTTCTCAATGCCGCACACTCCTCATTGCTTTACACTCCTTACTTTACATTCTTCATTGTTCACTTATTCTCCCTCACTAATCATAGCTCACACTTCACTTATCACGACAAACTTTTCACTTATCAACTAGCAACTTGTTCAAACTTCTTACTTCACATTCTACATTGCTTTACTCTTTTCTTTACTCTTCATTGCTCACACTTAACTTTTAATTTCTTACTTTCCATTTCTCATCATTTATGGGGACAGCCTTTTATGCGTATAAACTGAATATAAAACAGCTTTTGAGATGGGAAAAATAACAAGGGACAGCTAATGATGACAAAATTGAGCATGGGGCAAATTGACTTGATGTTGTTTTCATTGAGTTCTCTATCAATACCATCGGATACATACATACATACATTTATTTGTTCCACATCATTAAGACAAGACATAATCAACAATAGTACGCCACAATACTCGGTTTGTGGCTGCCGCTCTCCATCCTCGGTCACGCCCAATGCTCGCCAAGTCACGCTCCACCTGGTCCGCCCATCGTGCTCTCTGCGCTCCACGCCTTCTTGTGCCAACCGGATCCGTTGCAAACACCAGCTTTGCAGGGTTGTTGTCCGGCATTCTTGCAACATGCCCTGCCCACCGTATCCTTCCGGCTTTGGCCACCTTCTGGATGCTGGGTTCGCCGTAAAGTGCAGCGAGCTCGTGGTTCATCCTTCTCCGCCACACACCGTTCTCCTGCACACCGCCGAATACCATCGGATATTCCTCTCGAAGTTCCACCGTGAGTGAGTGTCGGGATTTCTGTTGGAGGCTGGCAATTTCTCTAGAAGTTTAACTGGGAATGTTTCTAGTAGTTCTACTACTAGAACCAAAGAACCAAAGGGTGTATCAATGGGAATAATTCTGCATGTAGAAACGGGTTATAGTTCAATTTCCTAAACTAATAATTCAATTACTTACCGTAAATTAAACGTTTTTTACACTGAAGATCAGCAATCTAGTTTTACTTTTAGTTCATCAACAGTGTTTGCCTAGAGCTAAGTACAATTTAGTTTAGTATTCATTATTTTTATAATTAAGTAGTTCATAAGTGCATGACATTCTTCTTCGTACTATTATATTATGGGAAAAACCAACTAGGAGTAAGAATAATCGTTAAACTTAACTTCAACCAGTAAATTCTCGCAGTTTCAACAATTTCAATGCACACTGCTTAGCATAAAGTTTCGTATTTGCTTGGTCATTGTTTTTGTTTCGTTTCTCTTTTTCCCTGGTGACCATTCGAACGGCCACAGTTGTGACCATCGCCCTGAACGGCCACAGTTGAGCTGTGACGAGAGGTCTCGTCGCGATAAAATTCCTCCAGTAGGTCGGGCTTTAATTTCTCAAGATGTTCCATTGGCAATTTCTCGACGAGCGAGGTTTTTTGGTAGTGTTGTTCTTTTTACAACAGCGCGCGTCCTGAAGGGTTAACAATTTCCGAGTTTTAGCGGAGATTCCGGAAGAATTTCAGGGTGCTTCAGAGCATTTTAGCGGGTTTGAGAGGTGTTATTGGGGGATTTTGGAGGGTCTCAGGTGCGTTACATGAGGTCCGAAAGAGTTTTAGGGTGATTTCGGTGACCTTTCAGGAAGTTCAATAATAACTGATTACTTCTCATTCCTCACTTTACGCTGCGTACTTATGACTCCTCCTTTTTCACTGCACATTCCACACTACTCATTTCTCACTCTTCCCTCTACCACGCTCACATCTCACTGTATACTGCGCAGTTCTTGGAAATCACTGCTCACTCCTACTACTAATTCTCAATTTCTCACTGTTCATTCCTCAGTTCTCAATGCCTCATTGTTTTGCACTCCTTACTTTACACTCTTCGTTATTCACTTATTATCTCTCGCTAATGACAGCTCACTCTTTACTCATCACACCAAACTCACAACTCACAACTTGTTCAAACTTCTTACTTCACATTCTACATTGCTCATTCCTTACTCTTCATTGCTTACACTTTACTCCTAATTTCTCACTTTTCATTCCTCATCATTTATGGGACAGCCTGTTATGCGTATAAACTGAACATGAGACAGCTTTTAGGATGAAAAAAATAACAACTTAAATTTAGTTTTAATAAAATGTGTATGGCCCTTTGAACCACAGTAAAATTCGTTTTATATTCATTGTTTGAAATCTTGTATTCCGTTGTCCGTTCCGCTTTGTATTATCCGCCTTTTTACTACACCTACACCATAGGAATTTTCCAAGACCACCTCAATGAGCCTGAGATCCAGGTAATAAAAAGAGGCCTTGAGCGCCCACTTCGGAAGCTGCTGTCGACTCAAGACCAGCAGCTTGGGGCTTTGGCTGGTCCCCGTCTGGGACCTAGCAGAACCACCCTGTATCATTGCAGTGATGTTATAGAACTTTCAGCCCTTGGCTGGCTTGTCTCTACCCTGTATCAAAGCGAATCGTTTCAACACGAGTCTTCAACGGGAACTTCTTCTCTCCTCTTCTTGGCGTAACGTCCTCACTGGGACAAAGCCTGCTTCTCAGCTTAGTGTTCTATGAGCACTTCCACAGTTATTAACTGAGAGCTTCCTCTGCCATAATGACCATTTTGCATGTGTATATCGTGTGGCAGGCACGAAGATACTCTATGCTCAAGGAAGTCAAGGAAATTTCCTTTACGAAAAGATCCTGGACCAACCGGGAATCCAACCCGTCACCTTCAGCATGGTCATGCTGAATACTGCCTCGGCTATATGGGCGGGAACTTCTAGGCTCATCGAATCTTCAACGGGAACTCTAGGCTTCATTGTACGGAGTTTGGGAGATCAAAATTCCAGTAAAACTTCAGGCAGTTGCACAAAACCAATTTCACTGAAAAAAATATTAACATGTTTTGGAATAAGTTTGGAATTTCTTAAGTTATTGAACAGTTAGCTGTAGTGTAGCCTGTTTTATTAACACTGCTACGCCTATCACAAATATTTTGCCATTAACTTGAAGTTCTTATTATGAAATAGCCAAGAGATTGCATGATTTTTTTTTCTGCAGTAAAAGTTACGAGCAAATGAAACATTTTTGTAGGAAATACAGTTTATTTATTTGTACAGAGATGAACTAGCCACCGGCTAAAAATCTCTATAATAAAGAAAAAAAAAAAAAAGTTTATTTATTTCTCCACAACTCTTAATTATGGATGTTGCTCTATTGAAAATTTCATAGCAACTATACCTCACAAGACGACAAAAATAGACCTGGTTCTAAATTAAATTGCCGAAAAATATTGGCATGCATGAGCTACCAAATAAATTATTTCCCAAATGGATTGAAATAAATGCTTCTAGATGAACAACATGGTTCTTTTGCAAAAGCACATACCATATGCAGCCTCGGCATCGGCAATGCAGCTCCATTGTATATATATATAAGTTTTGCAGTGCATAGTCAGGCCACATAGATACTGCTTCCTGTTCTTTTCTATGAGGCTGCTCTGGGCAAACAAGTCTAGCAACCAACAAATGTGCTCATAAATGAAATTAGATGTGCTTACGTTCTGGTAAATAAATGATGGAACTTTTGAGTGGCTCCTTATGCACTTATTTTCCAAGCGCACTTGATTCAAGTTTGTGTTATAAATAGCAAGTGTTTTGAATTATTGCCTTTATTAAAAGTGTTTGACAGAATAACATATGTTTTTGCCAGCTAGTAAATCAACTTTGCCTTTGGAGAACAAGGCGTGAAGATTTGTGGCTTGTTTGAACAACGTCCGCGCGGAAGCATCCTTATTAGAATTTATTTTCGACAACAAGGCCACCATCTATCTTACCAGTTAAAATGTAGTACTAAATTTCTTTTTGTTTTTGATATTCTGCTACCTTTTACTATTATTTAAAATAATCGTTATTGTATTATGTATTTAGATGAAATTCTATTCTTCATTATTCCTCTATACCCGTGAGTTTACTACATCTGATCTATGAGCCTGCTCTACAGAGAAAATACAGGCAACGATACACAAGTTATTGAAAAATAGTCAAGCAATATCAATATTTCTATTACGTGCACGGTGTTCCTAATCAAGCACCATCATTGAACTATCATAATTCATCTGTAAGCATACTCTCATGCATCCACTATGTTTCCAACATATCCAATTACCGCGATCGAATTCCATTCCACCATGTACACACTCGATAATCATATTGAATTCTCTAATATCTGATTCCTGCGTCCACGGTCTGGAACTCATTTCATTTTAATTATTTCCATCGGAGCATTATCAAAAGCCCATCTCAATAATGCAATTCCACCGGATCACACACGGACGTTTATTTGTCGGTGGTGGTGGTGGTGGTGGTGGTAGGCAGAACGTATGGCCGGTACCTCTCCTCGGCGATGCAATGTGCCCCGCACGGGCTAGGGGACTGGGACAACCTCCAAAAATCCCATTAACATGAATCCAATTTTAATGGAACAATACATAGAACGATAAAACATTTAGCGTAAATCCTCAAACGATCCCGCCCGCGTGGAGTGGATGTAACCGCAAAGAGCACGATTTCCGCTCCCGGAGTGGCTTTTCATTCCCCGGCAAATGGGGAACCCCCAGTCAGTATAGGGGTTGAAGCTTGGGGGTGAGGCATATTGACGTCGAAATTGCGTTAATAATTTGCTGAACGAGAATTTTGCCAAAATTAAAACACGCCAAAACAGGCATTTGGAAATTAACTAAATCGCATATATGTTCGTCCGGAGGGTTGAGTGTTTTGGAGACAGTGATGCCAAATTTGTTTTGTTGAAAATATATGTATAGAAGAGTAGCAACAGATACCGACAAGATCACGATAAAGATGGCGCAGTATCATAACGTCCGAGGCATAATGTCCCAAGGATTTTTTGGTGCATTTTCCGGGGTATAACGTCCGTTCATACAAATACGCCACGAAGTCCAAGGAAACGAGGCACATAGGATATTATGACGCATCCAATCTTTTGGACGTTATTTCGCAAAAAAAAAAACGCGACTTAACGACCGGGACAGTATGGCCTCGGACGTTGTGATCCGGCCCCGATAAAGATAACCAGATCCTTTATAAATTGCTCCTCTGCCTCTCAATTTGCATTGACAATATAGTCACAAATAAATACTGACTGGAAATATAAAATAATGTACATATGGAACAAGAAACTTTCAAGCATCGATCGAAACGTTTTGATCTTTTCATACACTATGAGACAGATCAATTCTAAAATTATGCTGATCTACTGAAACACCAAAATGAGTGATAAAGCAAGAACTTTTCGATTGCAGCTTCTCGTTCAATTTGTATTTGTTTTGAGATACACTAGATGCATGCTAATGTAATAAAATTCGTATACAATGGCAGTATGCTGCTCAAAGTTGCCGACTAAACCACGTTCCCGAAAATTCTCAATGGTGAGGATTTCACGCATATATTGAGACGAACTAGTATGACACTACTTGAAGTTGCGCCTGAAACGCGCCACCAAAGTTCGATTCAAACATCTGATAATATTCCCGCAGAAAAAAAATCCTCCAACGTTAAAATATATTTTCGAGCAAGTGGTGAGGTTCAGAAATACATTCACCTACATATTACATTCTGTATGATATACTTGGAGTATTGCCGTTGATTTTCTTGGTAACTTCTAAACAATTCCTTCGACAGATTCCCGACCTAACGATTGATGTTTTGAATCACCTGACGGATGATTCGATTAATGAACCCTATAATGAACTTATATTTCGCGAAATTCTTCTGGAGATTCTTTTCCGACAATTTTCCATTGATTCCTTAAAAAATGTTACAGAAATTTATGTAACTCTTCCTGAATTTCCCTCAGAAATTTCACAAGAGAAGCTTCCTGAAATTTCAATAAAAATTCTACAAAAAAACTTTTCACGCTCAAAAATTCCTCCATAGATTATTTCAGTAATTTCCCGGGAATTTTTTCAAAAAGCCGTCCATGGATTTAAAACATTCTTACCGCATTTCTTTTGAGCTTAGCTTGAGCATGATCGTCCGCCCGTGGATGCTACTCCAGTATCGCCAAACCAGCTACACTCACACAAGGAACCAATGAGATATCTGCCAGGGACTATCAGTCATCTTCAGTGTGTGATTGTTGGTAATCTTCTATTTTTAGGCGATAATGGCGCCTGCCACGTCAGGTTGCCGGTCAATGTCGGGAAGGGGAAGGAAGTGATGATTGCAGTCATTTGTATCCACAGCACTCCGAATATACCTTTGCGTCTGCACAAATTCATGCGGATGTCGGAGTGTTGGTGGGATATCGTTGGCAGAGGGTTCACACAGTAGTGCGTGGATGCCAAGTGTAAGATGAAATATTAGTGTGTTTATCACTCTGAAGATAATGCGACACAATTGTTGGAAGGAAGGGAAACAGATTGTTCAACCTGTTTATGTTCTAGCGATGGCTATGAACATGTAAATATTCATTCATTCATTTCATTTATTTAGTATTACATCAAATTCAAGATAAAACTGAATCAACAATATTTCTCCATAATACACGGTTCGTGGCTGCCGCTCTCCATCCTCGGTCGCGCCCGATGCTCGCCAAGTCACGCTCCACCTGGTCCGCCCATCGTGCTCTCTGCGCTCCACGCCTTTTTGTGCTAACAGGATCAGTTGCAAACACCAGCTTTGCAGGGTTGTTGTCCGGCATTCTTGCAACATGCCCTGCCCACCGTATCCTTCCGGCTTTGGCCACCTTCTGGATGCTGGGTTCGCCGTAAATTGCAGCGAGCTCGTGGTTCATTCTTCTCCGCCACACGCCGTTCTCCTGCACACCGCCGAAGATCGTTCTTAGCACGCGTCGCTCGAAAACTCCGAGTGCTTGCAGGTCCTCTTCGAGCATGGTCCATGTCTCGTGCCCGTAGAGGATTACCGGTGTTATTAGCGTTTTGTACATGCTGCATTTGGTGCGTGGGTGCATCTTTTTCGACCGCAGTTTCTTCTGGAGCCCGTAGTAGGCCCAACTTCCGCTGATGATGCGCCTCCGAATTTCATGGCTCACGTTGTTGTCAGCCGTCAGTAAGGATCCGAGGTAGACGAATTCCTCCACCACCTCGAAAGTATCCCCGTCTATCGTAACATTACTACCCAGACGGATCCGGTCGTTTTCGGTTCCGCCTACCAGCATGTAGGGTCAAGTGGGGTAAAATGCCATTTTTCAAACTTTCATCGTTTTCAATGATAATTAGCCTCATTTGTTAGGCTTTCAAAGTGGTAACAGCAACTAGACAAAATTTGCTCGATACTTCAGCAAAACTTTTCTCTAAACTATTGCATTTTCATCGATTTTTAGCGATTTTAAAAACTGATTCGTAAAACGGAAGTGATGCAAAACGACCATCTCCCATGGGGTAAGATGCCACATCATGAAAATATTCAAAAATTACGTTCCACATTTTTTGGGCATTTCCGACTCCCTTTCCCCCCTCTTTCCGCTTTTTTCGTATACTCAATAAATGGAGTGTTACCCCCCTCCCCGCAAAACGATGATCGTAATATTTGAATGACCCCTAACATGGAAAGCGTAGAAATCAACAACCATGCGTCTCCATGTGTGCCTCAATCTCGTTGGAAACCCTTGGCTGGTAATAAAATCACCAGAAAACCTTAATTGCAAGCACGAAAAACCGGAAGTTGCCAATTTCCATTGGGAAATCAAAAGATTTTTCGTGGGTTTGGTGGCCTAGCTTCTAGAAGAATGTTCGATGCAAACATATCTTGACACCTTTCACCTATAATAATGATCAAGTCCCATTTAGGAATGATTTTATGAGTTGAGCCATTTTACCCCATCTTGGCATTTTGGGCTATGTTCCCCTACTTTGTTTTTGAGGCATTCACCACCAGTCCGACCTTTGCTGCTTCGCGTTTCAGGCGGGTGTACACTGTACAGCTCTGGCATCGTTCCAAATGTTCTGGCAATAATGTCCAAGTCGTCCGCAAAGCATACAAATTGTCCGGATTTTGTGAAAATCGTTCCCCGGCTGTTGAGCCCGGCTCGTCGCATCACACCTTCCAGAGCGATGTTGAAGAGTATTTGTATTTGTATTTGTTTATTAATCCAACTGACTTTACAGTCTTATTGAATATACTATCCTATATAATCATCAACAGTAATATCACATACATTGAAAGCTTTTAAATACATAACATCATCATAAACGCGTATAAACGAAAATAACATTCATCTTGAGACTCATTTTTCACCTCATTATAAACTAGTAACATATCCATTAATCAGGAACATTTACAAACACAAAAATGAAAGACAGTTACAATTATTCTGGCAACCAAGTGACATTGCGTCGTGTGATAAATTCCCTAAACTTTACATGTTTCGGCCAGCTCAATGGGTTCGAAGCCTTAGATTTCCATTTTCTATCAAGAGTAATTTTAAAAGAAATAAAATCTGGAGGTTTACGGTGATGGAAAATTTGAAACGATTTTTAATACATCAATGTCTTCGGGATCAGGAATGTTCAGCGATCGTGAAACCATTGTGTAGACATCGAGCTCAGAGACACTGGTATCAATATTTGAAAGGAACAATGAACAATCGCCGCCGTCCACGTGCTGCGATTGCTGCTCATTCCCAGCGGTGTTTACGTATTACTCGTGTTCATTTCTTCGAATGGCTTGTGTGAAGATACGGGTGTCGAATGTAGCGGAGCATGGTCATTTCGGACGACAGTCGGAGCAAGTTTAGATAGCGTTTCTAATATTCCAGCGACAGTAACTTTGAGGCCTTCAACTTCGTCTTCGATGGATTTAGTTTTGACAGGATTAGTAGTCGAATCAGTCCATGTACCATCTCTCATTCTCCGAAATTTCGTCATGCATGTCACACATCCAGATGAGATTCACTTTTAGAGCCATTGTGCACAAGTCATCTTCGGTTAATCCAACGCAGCTTGCATGAAAACAGCTCGCACATTGTCCTTCACAGACGCTATATTGCTCAACTTTTGCATCGATACTCTGAGAACACTTCTTGCAAGTTCTCACATCTGCCATAGTACCTTAGCTGCCGCACACGATTACTTGAAAAATTAGCAGTTTTTTCAAGACAGATTTTTTTAGGATTCCGCGAAGCTTCGTTCAAGATACTTATGGAACCAGTATCAGCAGATATCACGCTCAATGTCAATCAACACAGATCAATTTTAACAATTCTGCGACGATCGTAAATTCGACATAAGAACTAGAGCGACAACGAACGTACACAACAACAATCAGCCGGCTTGATAACTTCCCACGAACTCATTTGTTTTAGGTGATAAACGACGGAAGATGATCTGGGATAGCACTTTGTAGGCAGCATTCAAAATAGTGATCGCCCTGAAGTTCTCACATTCCAAATGGTCGCCTTTCTTGTGAATGGGGCAGATTATCCCTTCCTTCCACTCGTCCGGTAGCTGTTCGGTTTCCCAGATCCTGACTATCAGCCGATGCAGACAGGTGGCCAACTTTTCTGGGCCCATCTTGATGAGTTCAGCTGCGATACCATCCTTTTTTTTTCTCCTCCCCTGTTGGGGAAATTAAGCCACTGCGTCCAATAGGCTGAACTTTTGTGGCATACTATCCTTACCAGCTGCTTTGTTGGTTTTGAGCTGGTGAATGGCATCCTTAATTTCCCTCAGCGTGGGAGTTGGTTCATTTCCGTCCTCCGCTGCACTGGCGTCGTACTGCGGGATGCGTTGAGCTTCTGATAGAACTTCCAAGTTTCTTGGGAACGGCACAGCAGTTCCATTTCTTCACATTCCGCTTCTTCCAGGCGGCGCTTTTTCTCCCGAAAGAGACGGGTCTGCTGTTTCCGCTTCTGTTTATAACGTTCCACGTTCTGTCGAGTCCCTTGCTGCAGCATTACCGCCCTCGCTGCATTCTTCTCCTCCAAAACCGTTCTGCACTCTTCGTCAAACCATTTGTTCCGTCGATTCCGTTCCACGTACCCGATGGTGCTCTCGGCTGCGTCGTTGATGGCTGCTTTCACTGTACTCCAGCAGTCCTCTAGAGGGGCTTCATCGAGCTCGCCCTCGTCTGGCAACGCGGCTTCGAGATTCTGCGCGTATGCTGAGGCGACATCCGGTTGTTTCAATCGCTCTAGGTTGTACCGTGGTGATCGCCGGTACCGTACATTGTTGATGACGAAGAGTTTTGAGCGCAGTTTGACCATCACCAGATAGTGGTCGGAGTCGATGTTGGCGCCACGATAGGTCTTGACGTTGATAATGTCGGAGAAGTGCCGTCCGTCAATCAGAACGTGGTCGATTTGAGATTCCGTCTGCTGTGGTGATCTGTGGTGTAACGATAAGGGAGGCTGTGTTGGAAAAAGGTGCTACGTATGGCCATATTTTTGGAGGCGGCGAAATCAATGAGTCGTAGGCCGTTTTCGTTCGTTTGCTGGTGGGCGCTGAACTTACCAATCGTCGGTCTAAATCCCTCCTCCTGGCCTACCTGAGCGTTCAAATCTCCTGTGATGATCTTGACGTCGTGGCTTGGGCAGCGATCGTATTCGCGTTCGAGCTGCGCGTAAAATGCGTCCTTGTCATCATCAGTACTTCCGGAATGTGAGCTGTGCACGTTTATTATGCTGAAGTTGAAGAATCGGCCCTTGATCCTCAACCTGCACATTCTTTCGTCGATCGGCCACCAACCGATCACGCGCCTCTGCATATCACCCATCACGATGAAAACTGTTCCCAGCTCGCATGTGTTGCCGCAGCTCTGGTAGATGGTATGATCTGGAAGGTTGGCAACGCTGGGTATGATTACCTCTAAACGTTCGCACCATGGATCCCGTCCAACACACCTCCGGCAGCGCTACGATGCCGAATCCGTGGTCCTTCAGTAGATCGGCGAGTATGCGGGTGCTCCCAATGAAGTTGAGAGATCGGCAGTTCCACGTACCGAGTTTCCAATCGCAAGTCCTTTTTGTTCGCTGGGGTCGTTGCCGTTGGTCTCGGTTCGTATTATTCTGTTACTGATTTTCCGTTACAATGGGTTTTTTCGGCTGGCTCGTAGGGCCTGACACCAACCCCCTACTTTCCGGAGGACCATAGTGCACAGTTGAGCTTAGAGCAAGGTTGCGACTATTCATTTGCAAAGATTTACATTCATTTGCTATTATCTCAGTTCAGAAGCATGCTATCGAAAAACAATGTTTGGATGAATTTAAGCTTGTAATTTTATCTGAAAGTTTGCCGAATAACATTGGGGTCGCACACGCATACCAAAGTCGTGAGCGAGTTGTGAAGGCAACTCTCCACGCGGTGAATGTAAATTACATTCACGCTTCATTCCAATGTTATTCGGCAAACTTTCAGATAAAACTACAAGGTTAAATTCATCCATACATTGTTTTTCGATAGCATGCTTCTGAACTGAGATAATAGCAAATGAATGTAAATCTTTGCAAATGAATGGTCGCAACCTTGGCTTAGAGTCCTTCCCTGGCACTCGGACGTTGATCAGCCGACCCTAACATGGGGATCAGACGCTGTTGTAACCCGCTCCTCCTGGAGAACAGACGCTCAGGTTTACCGAAGCAAACTCCCCCTTCCCTGTCAGCCTACGACCAAAGTTCCCACCAGGGTTGGTTACCCGATCTTTCCTAAGGTTGCTCATAGTTTCCGGCCGGTACCGCGTGGAGGTACGGATAGGAGTTGCTGGGCAGAGGCTAGTGGGTCACAATGGGATCTGAATTGCGCAGCATACCCAGCCTTTACCGTGCCCTGGAATATCCCTATAGTGTCTATAAATGTCATTCTAGATTTTAAGAGCTTCACGGACCCCAGTAGATTATGTGGTGCTATTGTATGACGAAAACACATACAATTATTCCTATAGATTCGAAGGACTTTGCCACAGAACAGTTTGGAACCCCTAGAACATCCCAGAATATCAAACACCTTTTGATATTCTTGACGAAGGATAGATGAATACATATGAACGTAGCCCATATACAAATTCAATTTTTAGAACAACTTATATGTAAATTATTTCGTTTCTCTAAACTTTTTGGTGTTCAAGATGCTCTAGGTTGTCTGTTAAGTCTCAAATACATATGATATATACACAGATCGAAAAAAGAGTGTAAAATTCTGTGACATATGATGCACATAATTGGAGCGTGGGATTTCACTGAAGTTTACATGACATATCATGTAAAAATCATGAAATATCATGTAAACTTCCATTACATGTCATGTAATTCAGCATGACTCTGAGTATTTACATGACATATAACGCAAATTTACATGATATTTCATGAAAACCATCATAACAATCAGTTTACATGACTAAAATGAAATTTACATGACGTGTAAATCTCATTATTTTTATCTGTGTATATATTCCCATTTTTCCTTAATAGAGGACTCAATTTGCAACAACTTTCCCAGCCATTTTCATGTTGGGGGGCATCCATTTAGTACGTCACGCTAAAAATTAGAATTTTCAACCCCCCCTCCCCCCTTCGTACGGATTTTTCCAATACTTAATGCATTGCTTGTCACACTTTTCAGAACCCCCCCTCCCCCCTCTAAGCGTGACGTACTTTATGGATGCCCCCTTGTGGTCATATATGATCCAACCGGCTCCAAATGGTTAACTTTTTTCGTGTTATAATGAGACTTATTTCGTAACATTTATACTTGGCATGAAAACAAGGTTCAATATGAAGTCTTACTTCACTGTAATAACTCAAAACGACATCTTAGCGTTACACAGATAAAAATAATGACATTTACACGTCGTGTAAACTTAATTTTAGTAATGTAAACTTAGTGTTATGATGGTTTACATTATATATCATGTAAATTTACGTTATATGTCATGTAAAAACTCATGCTGAATTGCATGACAAATAATGGAAGTTTACATGATATTTCATGAATTTTACATGATATGTCATGTAAACTTCTGTGATATCCCACGCTCCAATTATGTGCATCATATGTCACAGAATTTTACACTCTTTTTTTCGAACTGTTTACATGTTATGAACCAAACATTTACAAAGAATCATAGTTGATTTTTGATGGTTTTAATCCTACATGTTAAAATAACAACCGAAAAAACCTTCAGAAATCATAAGGTTCTTATAAAAAATCTGGTTGAAATACCCAGTAAAAACAACAAACTGGAGGGTTCTTCTCGGCAAGACACTTGGTAAAAGGTTGTATTTTGGGCGAAATCAGTATTGTTTGCGAGGTTATCTTGCCTATTTTAGACTGCGCGAAGTTGTGCATTCATAATTTATGAAATATTTCTAAATTCCTGGCATCCCTTGCACACACGAAACACAGGGGATACTGCGCTAATTCTTTCCGTTTCGTAAATATGCAACATCATTAAACCGTAATAGTAAAGCGTATAGCAAAGTCCAGGGCAGCCTACAGTCGGCCGGATGCCCCATCCCTGGTCGATGATATTTGCTTTGATTAAACATATTCCCACCAATACAGGCTTCGGTCGGCGCGGAAGCATGTGTGACCTTCCCGCCCTCCCATTCCTTTCCCTAGCATTCCACCGCAGGTTTGGAGTAATGTTAATTGAAATGTGGCCACGCAAGTCGCAGTCAATCGCCAACGCCGCCGCCGCCGCCACCACGACCAGCGGATAACCGCCGGCCTGTTTTGAATTCGGTTTACCTAAGCTAAACCGCAAAACGGCATGACACAAATTTGCAAATATTAACCCCTTGGCGGAACGCGAAATGAACGTGGCGGCGGCCGTTGTGCGGTTTGCCAAATTTGATTTATGGCTAGATCTAGCCTTTTGGACGTTTACGATGAGTCCGAGGATTAGGCTGTCAAGGTATTTGGTGCATGTTTGATAGGGGGGTATTAGGTGTCGGAACCATGAACTAAGTTAATTGTGTGTGTTTAAATATCACATGACATGTAAATGCGAAAAGTGTTTTAATTTGTGGTTGTTAAAACTTCTTGTTGAAAAACAAACATATACCTGATAGGGTAAGTGTGCCCATCGTTGTGGTATTAAGGTTAATTCATTTTAAAAACAATGATCGTACCATCTAATGAAGGGTTGCAAAACGTTAGTTGGTAGTTTCCCAACAAACATTTTTGTTGTATAAGAGTGGAACAAACAACTGCTAAGCAAACTTTAGCATAAGAAACTGCTATTCAGTTAGTTCTGTTACTTGGGTTTCTATCCAAATTTGCTTGGAAAAATATAAAAACTATCGTTTCTCTCTGTTTTCGATCATAAATCGCTTACCACAACATTGGGCACACTGTTCCTATTATGGAGGTAAAATTTAATTTTGGTTCCTATTGTTGCGGTATCCCATTGAAATCATATGGGATACCGCAACATTAGGAACACTACCGCAATAATAGGAACACAGCAGCAAAAAATTATTATTTATTTATTTACTACTATTTATTGCGCAACTTAAGGCCATTGCCTTTTAATATGTTACATTGAAAATACATTGCTGGTAGATAGTTAAGCACGATTTGCAAATAATGAATTGTACAAATATTATCTGTTTTTCTTTTAACCATTAATTACAATTGAAGTACTCGATACATTCCCTCCTAAACGCAGCTTCTGATGTTTCTAGGGTTAGATTATTAGGTAGTGAATTCCATGTAGCAACGCCTCTGACGAAGAAAGAATATCCGTACTTTGCAGTTCGATGACGTGGCATGGAAAATTTCTGACAACGTGTATTCCGTAAAGGTCTCAATTTGCTGAATAAATAGTCAGGTTGTCGAGATTTGAGTAGTTGAAAAATCAGCAAACAACATCTCATTTTTCCAAAATTTTCGAACGGGCATCCAATTAACTTTGCTTGTAGATGCGAAACATGTTGAAACCTAGTCAGGTTGAACACAAATCGTATGCATGAATTCAAAGCAACTTTTAATTTATTGAAAAACAATGATGAAGCCTGTGTTAGTAAGAAATCACATGAAATAAAATGAGGAAGTATTAATGCTTTGAATAGTTTCAATTTAGTTTCAACGTTCAAAAAATTAGCACAAAGTTGTAATGATCGTAATTTACCATATATTTTTCCACACTGCTCGTCTAGGAAATTGTCCCATTCAAAATTTTCCTGTATTTTTACTCCTAAGCTGGACGCTGAGTTTACAAACGGCAAATTAGTGCCATTCAATAGAAGATCAGGTTTCCTAGCGGATCCAACGTGGTCTGTTAAGAACATTGCATACGACTTATTGACATTTAAAGACAAACGATTAGTGGCTGACCATTGAGCTATGCGATCCAAGTCTTCGTTTACTCGCATGGTAATATCTGCAACATTCAAATCTGAACAATTGAAATAAAGTTGTACATCATCAGCATATAAATGAATCCTGCAATATTTAAGTATGTTGGAAAGGTCATTTACATACAGAGAAAACAGTATAGGACCTAAGACGGAGCCTTGTGGTACTCCTGAGCTTATTGGTAGAAAGGTAGACAGACCATCGTTACAATATACGGCTTGATAACGATCAACTAGGTAGGAGTGGATAAGCTGGACAGCATCATTCGAAAAACCGAATTTGAATGCTAGTTTTTTGCATAGTCGATCATGTGACACAGTATCAAACGCCTTTGAGAAATCTAACAATATCAAAACAACAGGGCTACCGCCATCCAGAATTAGTCCTATATCGTCTAGAACCTTAAGCATCACGGTTTTAGTTCCATGCTTTGGTCTGTATCCTGATTGGTTGTCATTTAACCAGTTTATATTTGAAGACATAGCTACACATTTGAATTTTGATAATGCGTTCAAATGCTTTGGAGAGAACACTCAATATGCTTATAGGACGAAAGTTTTCGATTGAATTACCGGTTGCTTTTTTCTTGATAGGAATTATTTTGGAGTATTTCCATGACGATGGAAATGTATGTGTTCTTATAATGTTGATAAACAAAAAGGTAACCTGATCTATGCATAACGGTAGGATAACCTTTAGAAATCTAGGAGATATGTTATCTAAGCCAACTGCATTAGATGTAATTTCGAAAACGGCATTTACGACATCAACTGCACTAATTTCTTCAAAATTGAAAGAACGTTGTTGCGCATAAGGGAAAAATGGACAGTTATTTTCAGACATCAAATAATTACTGACGAAGTATTCATTAATATCATTTTGGCTGTAATTATTGACATTGGTGCTACACGATTTTCCAACACCGATTGTTTTTAATCGTTTCCACAAAAGCTTCGGACTTAGGTCTGACTTAGGTCTGGATTAAGCTGAGTTGAATAATATTGTTTCTTGGCATTGTGTATCAAGCTCGTGACCTTGTTACGCAACCTTTTGAACAAATTGCGATGCATCCCGTCATTTGAAATTTTCCACTGTCTATACGCCAAGTCACGATCAACTATTGCTTTGGCGATATTATTGTTGAACCACGGATTGACGTTATATTTAGAAGTAATTATTTTGTACGGCACATATTGATCATGTAGATCGGATATTGTTGTACTTAAAAAACGAGCTAAAATATCAGAATCATTCTGTGAATAAAAATAAGTCCAATCACACAAGTTAAAAGCATTTCGCAGATCATTTGCATTGATGTTATTATAATCTCGGTACTGAATTTTATCGGACTCGACTGAACTGTTAAAATCTAACGAGGCAAATAAAAGATCATGATTAGAAAAGGCAGGCACATCAACTTGATTAAAAAGCAAAACTCGGGAAATACTGTTTGTTAAAATGAGGTCGAGCTGAGAGCATCCTTCATTAAAGAAAAAAGTTGGTTCAACACCAAGGCTCTGCAATTGGAAACTCGAAATTATTTCATTGAAACGTTTTGTTGATACTGATTCTGAATTTAACAAGTTTGTATTGAAGTTGCCAAGAAAGTAAATGTGATTGTATAATGACCCATACTCCTGAAGTAATGCATCTAGTACAATGGAAGCATCAACTCTGGGTGGATTGTAAAAGGACGCCAACAATTTTCTTGACCCATCAATAAGCAACTCCACCATTAAATATTCAGTTTCAACATTTGCAGTATTGGATGATTGATCAATTACTCGGAAACTTAGTCCTTTTTTGATAAACATAGCAATACCCCCACCCATACTTGCAGTTCTATCATTTCTTACGAGGTGATAACCATCAATCATTAGCATATTGCTATCAATACGTTCATTCAACCATGTTTCGGATATACACACAACGTCAACTTTAGAAATTGAGAGAATTTGCTTCAGTTCATTAAGTTTGCTCAATTTTCGGGCACAAATGCTTTGACTATTGGCACAACATATTGAGAGCTTACCAGGACGCAGAGCGGATTTTATCACAATTCCAGCCTTACACCAGCCTTACACAGGGGCGTTACTACTATTCATTGAATTAGCCATTATCATCAATAGGGAAAACTGCGATTAGAAGAAAACCGATATCGAGTACTTTATCTAACTTAATCCTAATAAACTTCAAACATTTCATCACATTCATTATACTTTTATGACTACAGCTACACAAATACATAAATATTCATACAAAAAGAGAGAAACAAAACAAAAAATCTCAAAAAATTCACCAGCAACTTCATATTTAGTAGGCCCAACAACAGCAGTAGCAACAATTAACAGTAATGATTTGATCTATGTTTTGACTTTTAGGAAGGAAAGATGGAAGTATAGGGATTGGATTGGAAGGATTCGAGAGAATTGAAGAGGAAAAGGTTATTGATGAAACAGCAGCTCCAAGTCGTCGATCGAAGATACAGCAACGTCATGATCATCCAAGCTCCTCTTGATGTACACCGTCCCATTCTTAGTAAACACGCTTCTTAGTTTTCCTTTTTTCCTCAGCTTCAAATTAAGGAAAATATTTTTTTGTTTAAATAGGGTTTTGGGCAAATCTTAAGCACACAAATGGTGCAATCTCATAATTTAAGCGTAATACATCTATTAAAAATGTCTTTTGGTAACATTTCAGTCGAAAAAGTGCTCAATTGCCACTACCGCAACATTAGGTACTACCACAACGAAGGGAACAATTACCCTACCTTATTCTTAGATGATCCAGACGGGTTTGGTGGTCTTCGTTCTTGAATACTGATTTACGAATGGTCCTGGGTTTAATACCTAGCCTGCCCCATATTTATATATTTTTTCTCATTTAGCTATTACCGTCATCCACAATTATCTCAGTTAAACTTGAGATTGTCGTATTGCTTTACAAATTCAATGTATTGGTATCGTTTTATGGCCTTTATTGTACAATTGAGTCTTTACAGGTTTTCCCATTTAGGAAACTTTTCCCTCCTTTTATAATTCGCAGTGTTACGTCTTAGAGTATTTATTGGGAGAAAATCATCAAAATACCCCCACTCCACATCACGATAAACTTTATTTAAATAGAAGTTAAAGCTTGCATAAAGATGAATAACAGTCGTATGCTCTCGTTTCCATATCGACAAACCTGCCGAAAGGCTTCGCTCGCGCAAAACGGTCGGTCGCGTCGGGAGACAAATTCAATAGAATAAATAAAATTTACATAAAAAAGTTGGACAAATAAAATCAGCAAAATACATATCCTTCGCTGTGGCACAAAACTAGCGCGAGGCAACGCGCCGTCCAAGGTGCCAGAGTAAGAGCCACATTCAATGATGGTTTCGGTAAAAAGTTTTCTCTTTCCGTTTGCTCGTTCCTTGGGGAGGAAAGCGCGCAGTTTGTTCGTTCGTCTGGTATCGAGTTGGAGAAAAAATCGTTCGCGCTCTTAAACGAGGCAAGGAGCAAACACGCGGCGGCGACGACACGGCAAAGCGAATGTAAATTATTTCCACCAGCTCGGTGAACGATTTCCCACCACCCGAACCGTCAACACTGTGCCTTCACCGGGAGGGCGTTGTTCTCGCTGATTGCTGCTGCCTGGTATGTGAAGGAACACCTCGCGGTTTGCCATTTAAGTTTAAATGGTGGGAGGATCGAGTAGAAGGCGTCTCCTAATGCAAGCATGGTATTGCATCTTGCTTTGCTTTATAGATTACCGTGCAAATGTTCAATCGTCTAAAATATTTGTTCACACGTCAAACACCAAGGGAAGTAGCAAGTAAACAAACCGATTATTCCATGCACCACCCAAAAAGTGTAACCGACGCTTAGCAGTGAAACGAACCAATGTATGCTGAAACTGGTGGGAACATATTGTGGTATGACAAAAAAATTCTGCAGGGGGTCGAATACGGTGCAAAAAAAGCAATATCAGCTTGACTTATACTGACTACACATATCTTTAGTTATCTTACCTTACCGGTCGGACTAATACCTGTGTGTCCTCTGCTGTACGTAGAAATCGTCTCCATTCGACTCGGTTCATGGCTATGTGTCTCCATTTCCACACTCTGCTTAGGGTCCGCAGATCGTCCTCCACTTGGTCGACCCACCTAGCTCGCTGCGCACCACGTTTTCTTGTGCCGGTCGGATGGTTCTCGAGAACCATTTAAGTCGGGTTGCTATCCGACATCCTGATGACATGAGTCGGATGTACGTTTCCGCCATAGTCTCCAATTTGCCAGCTATAATATCAATATCATCAGTGAAACCAAGCAGCTGAACGGACTTCGTGAAAATCTTTACACTCGTGTTTATCCCCGCTCTCCTTATTACACCTTCTAAGGCGATGTCAAACAACAAGCACGAAAGACGATCACTTTGCCGTAATCCTTTGAGAGATTCGAAGGGCTTGGGTATTCCTGATACATGAACTACGCACATCATTCGATACATCGTGGCCTTAATAAAACCTATCAGTTTATCCGGGAATCCGTATTCGTGCATGATCTGCCATAGCTGGTCTCAATCGATTGTATCATACAAACGCCGATGTAAAGTCGATGAACAAGTGATCAAGTATCAAGTACCAGAAGGCCGGTTCCATAGTTATTCTGCATTTGGGACATTTGTGTCATTCATTTCATTTATTTAGTACTAGCTGTCCCGGCAAACTTTGTCTTGCCAGTTGCGGTGGTTTGACAGCTGTTGAGATTCTTACAGCACCGCACTCTAGATTGATTTCACTGCGATTGTGTTGGCTTTGTACTCAGTTCGCACAAATTTCAGTACATTCTTAGTTTATCCACTTTTTCTATTCATTTTTGCAACTTTTTCTACATATAAACACAGCCACCACGAATACGAATCGAACCGTGCAAGAGTCATGCTGATCGGTTCATCCGTCCTTGAGTTTTGATACTTCAAAGGAACTTCTAACTCATTTATATATATATATATATATTAGAGTGGGTCAACGTTGTATGGAGAAACTTTAAATTTGATCGTATCAACCCGGAACAAAGCTTTTTCAATCCATATTAGCGTCCGAAACAACTGTGCAAAATTTGGGAGCGAATGGTTGCGTCCCCGTATTCCGCATTGCGATTGAAATTTGTATGGAAGTTAGTATGGGAAAACGTACTTTTTTGCATTTTTCTCATAAATTGAAAATTTTTCGTCTAAAACAATCCAACCAATGACGTTAAAGTATAGCCTAGGATATGCCGAAAAACTTTGCCGAAGACCGCAAAGTGATCCGACGCTTGTAAAAAAAGTTATTCGCCTTGAAAGTTAGACCAAAAATTGAGATTTTATTATTGATGTTATTCCTTTACATGTTAACTGTTAAGCACCACTGGGCAATCTGTACGTTATAACTTTTTTCACAAGTGTCGGATCACTTTGCGGTCTTCGGCAAAGTTTTTCGGCATATCCTAGGCTACACTTTAACGTTATTGGTTGGATTGTTTTAGACGAAAAATTTCAATTTATGAGAAAAATGCAAAAAAGTACGTTTTCCCATACTAAATTCCATACAAATTTCAATCGCAATGCGGAATACGGGGAAGCAACCAATCGCTCCCAAATTTTGCACAGTTACTTTGTACGCTAAAATGAGTCGAAAAAGCTTTGTTCCGAAAAATCGACTTTGTTGACCCAGTCTAATATATATATATATAGATTACATCAAATTCAAGATAAAACTGAATCAACAATATTTCTCCATAATACACGGTTCGTGCCTGCCGCTCTCCATCCTCAGTCGCGCTCGCCAAGTCACGCTCCACCTGGTCCGCCCATCGTGCTCTCTGCGCTCCACGCCTTCTTGTGCCAACCGGATCAGTTGCAAACACCAGCTTTGCAGGGTTGTTGTCCGGCATTCTTGCAACATGCCCTGCCCACCGTATCCTTCCGGCTTTGGCCACCTTCTGGATGCTAGGTTCGCCGTAAAGTGCAACGAGCTCGTGGTTCATTCTTCTCCGCCACACACCGTTCTCCCGCACACCGCCGAAGATCGTCCTTAGCACGCGTCGCTCGAAAACTCCGAGTGCTTGCAGGTCCTCCTCGAGCATGATCCATGCCTCATGCCCGTAGAGGATCACCGGTCTTATTAGCGTTTTGTACATGGTGCATTTGGTGCGTGGGTGAATCTGTTTCGACCGCAGTTTCTTCTGGAGCCCGTAGTAGGCCCGACTTCCGCTGATGATGCGCCTCCGAATTTCACGGCTCACGTTGTTGTCAGCCGTCAGTAAGGATCCGAGGTAGACGAATTCCTCCACCACCTCGAAAGTATCCCCGTCTATCGTAACATTACTACCCAGACGGATCCGGTCGTTTTCGGTTCCACCTACCAGTATGTACTTTGTTTTTGAGGCATTCACCACCAGTCCGACCTTGCCACTTCGTGTTTCAAGCGGGTGTACAGCTCTGCTACCGTTCCAAATGTTCTGGCAATAATGTCCATGTCGTCCGCAAAGCACACAAATTGTCCGGATTTTGTGAAAATCGTTCCCCGGCTGTTGAGCCCGGCTCGTCGCATCACACCTTCCAGAGCGATGTTGAAGAGTAGGCATGAGACTCTCATGATGAGAGTCCATCACCTTGTCGCAGTCCCCGGCGAGATTTGAATGAACTGGATAGTTCACCCGAAACCCGTACGTAGTTTTGCATACCGTCCATCGTTGCTTTAATCAGTCTGGTCAGCTTTCCAGGAAAGCCGTTTTCGTCCATGATTCTCCATAGCTCTGCGCGGTCGATACTGTCGTATGCCGCTTTGAAGTCGATGAACAGGTGATGCGTTGGGACCTGGTATTCACGGCATTTCTGGAGGATTTGCAGTACGGTAAAGATCTGGTCCGTTGTCGACCGGCCGTCGATGAAGCCGGCTTGATAACTTCCCACGAACTCGTTTGTTTTAGGTGACAGACGACGGAAGATGACCTGGGATAGCACTTTGTAGGCAGCATTCAAAATAGTGATCGCCCTGAAGTTCTCACATTCCAAATGGTCGCCTTTCTTGTGAATGGGGCAGATTACCCCTTCCTTCCACTCCTCCGGTAGCTGTTCGGTTTTCCAGATCCTGACTATCAGCCGATGCAGACAGGTGGCCAACTTTTCTGGGCCCATCTTGATGAGTTCAGCTGCGATACCATCCTTACCAGCTGCTTTGTTGGTTTAGAGCTGGTGAATGGCATCCTTAACTTCCCTCAGCGTGGGAGTTGGTTCATTTCCGTCCTCCGCTGCACTGGCGACGTCGTTTCCTCCTCCGGGGCATTTGTGTCATCGCCATAATATTAGCCTATTTCATCATCTACCTGAGGGAAAAGGAAGGAAATAAGGATAAGCATAAGGATAAGGACAGGTAGGGAAATAGGAAAAAAAACCTGGAAGAGGTTACTAACGCATAAGCGTACCACAGGGTTCAAACAGCGCCCTAAAAAGGGTACTGTAATAACGCATTAACCGAAAGAGAGTCTATAGCTCTTTACCACAGCGGGTTAAGAACAACAGAATACCCTGAAGATTCTGGATTCTGAAGTCAGTTTACCGAATATTCGGAAACGCAGTTGCGAGAAAACTGGACAGTTACATATCAAATGATACGAAGTTTCATAATTCACAGCTCCCAAGTAACATTTTTAGTTTTATACTGTTCTATTAGCAGTTTTCATGACCAATTTTATAAAACTACCTGTTGATTTACAATCAACGGAGAAAAAGAAACGAGGTCCGTGTTTTTAATCGATATATTGATTCGATAACAACTTCCTAGAATATAGCGGAAGCATATTAGTGGTCTAATTCATTATTTGTTATTTCATTCCAACTTACGTTTAGTTCTTTTTCAGTTCCTTCCTAGAAACTTCGTCTTCCAACTCCTCACTTCAGCCTCTTCCCTGTTCCTACTCCAAGCTTACTGCCCTTCCTCGTATCCTACTGTCGAAATCCGGTATTTGACCACTTCTATAAATTTGTTATTTAGTTACTAATCAATTAAACAGTTTTTGGGGCTTACCAGCTCAAATCGTATTGAATTAAGTTGCGATAAGCGATCAACTACACTTTTCATGGTAGGAGAAATCTAACCTATATCAGGAGAACTCATTAAGATATAGGAGTTTAATTTAATGTATGGTTTACCTACTATTCAGTCTCAATTCAATTCCCGATCACTATACAATTTACGAATTATAGCCTAGTATAATAGGAATGCTATATGAAGTACAATAAAGAGAAAATAATTTTAATTTGTAGCACACAAGAAACGTTTTGCTGCTTCTACTGATCTTTTTCTCTCTGACACATCTGCCAGTCATTGTCGGTTCGTTGACATTTCTCACGTCACGCATATCAGTTTGCTACGCGTGTTGCGTTTCCGCAGCTACGTGAGGCGCGCCGACCGAGGGGTCGTCACACTACCAATAAAACCAAGTATTTCATAACAACCTTCTGACAACCGCTATAAGAACGCCATCCAACTAAGCCGACCACTCTTAGGCCAGTAGTACACAGGGTCAAATATTTGACAAGGAAAGAACTCAAGAAACAACATCAGTTTGACACTAATGAAAATTCGATCGAGTCAAACAAGATGTTTGAGCATTGGTTTCTTTTTGGACAAATATTTGACCCTGTGTACTAGCAGCTTTATAGAGGTTATCATAGCAAAATGGAGAGTAATAATAAGTTAGCAGTAAAACCAGCATGCTGTTCTTTTTCACTCGATCAGCTTTGACACACAGTATTCATTCACCAGTGCGACAAAGGGAAAACAAACCATTGTTGACATCATAAATATCAGAAAAATTAAGTGGCTATTGGTGATTTTGGGGTAACAAATCTTTGTGTGCAAATATATTTACTGCGAAATAGAGGATTTCAGGTGCAAAAAAACAAAGCGCCACGCAAAAAGTGAAGTTTATGAAGAAAATATAAGAAGCAGAAAAAAATATTAAAGTGCAAATTCTTGTATGATGTGCCTGGAAAAATGCCTCTCGGATTGTGAATTGATGTGAACTTTCCGTCTTGAGCAGCAAATTGTCAAGGTAGGCATTAAGTAATTGTTTTTTTTTTTTCGATTTACAAATACGTAGTGCCGGGGAAAGTAACAAATTTCAACATGGCAGCAGCAACTTGCCAGGAAAAACAGTGCGTTGGGCAATAAATCCAATATCCCTTCGTTATAATCACAATAAATGCAACTGATCGCGCCATTACTGTTTTAAGCTCGCAATAAATCCATCTGTAGTTTTCGCTATTTGTTATGAGGTGGCGCTCTAATCAATTATGAATGGCATTTTACTATAGTCGGCAATCCATGGCTAATAATATTTTGTGAAATGTTTGAGCATACAACAATTGATTATGATTTAATATAACAAGAAATAAAAAAAACTTTTTTAAGATATAATCAAGCGAATAGTGTATTTAAATCGATTAAAATTTAAATTACCTCATGGAATCAGACCATGTTGTGGTTGTCATTGATTCTGGCCACCTAATACAGCACAGTGCACCTGTTGGCATGTCGTCAGCACAGTGGTTGCCCTTTCTTGGTTTATTTAAAGTGCTCTTGACAACCGTAATAAAACCTTTTATAAATCAAATAAGTAACAGCGTTGGTTAGTTTTGTGACAATTTTATTGGTGTTTTATAGAACGCTTCCAGTATTCATTAAAATACGTACCAATTGCTTTGTTATTTGGCGTTATAAATCTTCCTTTAAACTAAAATAAATCCAACAAGCTCTGTAAATGTTACTTGGGCTATCACATACAAATGAATCTGCTTGCTGAATATTCGCCATGTGATAACTGAGTCGGCAGTGGCCAGTCAATGAGGCTTTGACCAGCATGCTGCAATTCTGCTTTGACAGATTTTTTAGATACTTTGCCACCCGTAGATATGGCTCAGTACAATACAATTTGGTTTGACGACATGACTCCAAATTATTCCTGTATTGTCTGTGTTGAGTAGCAGCCCAGGTGTGAATCTTAAGCTTTACCCAACACTCCGATATCGGAATAGCTGGCTCAGGGCCAAGTCATGTGATACTCCATTATAGCCAGCTAACTTATCAGCCAATTCATTTCCAGCGATGGAAGAATGGCCAGGTACCCATACAAGGTGAAAAGCGATTGCTGAATTCATCTTCTCAATTTGAGTTCGACAAGCGATAACTACCTTCGACCTGGAGTTGGCTGACGCAAGTGCTTTAATAGCAGCCTGGCTATCTGAACAGAAGTATATTACTTTGCCCATTACGTGCTGCTGAAGTGTCGAATTCACTCCGCACATAAGAGCGAAGTTTTCAGCCTAAAAAACGGTGCAGTGTCTACCAAGTACATAAGACTGACAGCCTTATCTCACGAGAATGAACACCAGCACCTGCTCAACCTTCGAGAAGGGAGCCATCAGTGTAACATACGATGCCGTCTGAAATACTTCTTTCCAGACATCCAGATGTCCACTCTTCCCGGAAAGGGAATGTTGTAGAAAATGTCCTATATGGGAAATTACAAGCAATTGTAAGATCACTTGGAGCAAGGACAATTTCGTCTAAATCCAACAAAAGAGGGAACAACGAGGTGTGTGTTGATGTGCGGTTCACAGGAGTTTCCTCTATTAGATCGAGTACCCGTAGCCGGTAAGTGCAAGAAAGTGAATTCTTGTTTGAGATGAATGTGTAGTGGGGCAACGTCAAAGAGAACTTCGAGCGTTGCCGTGGAAGTTGGAGAGAACGATCCAGACATCGCCATTAAGCACATCCTTTGGAGATGGCCTACCTTTGATTGGACCGTTCTCATTTCGCCCTTTTGCCACCACACAAGACACCCATAAGCCAATATTGGCCGAACAACAGTAGTGTAGATCCATTTGATATACTTGGGTTTTAGACCCCAAGTTGTACCAAAAGTACGCCGGCATTTTCCGAAGGCCATACAAGCTTTCTTGATTCTGAGCTCAATGTGAGGTGTCCAGGAAAGCTTGGAATCAAGAATGACTCCAACGTACTTTACCTGTTCAGTCACATCGATTTCAGAATCAAAGAGATGCAAAGGTCGAACGCCATTATGGCTTCGCCTTTCCGTAAAAAGAACAATAGATGTTCTACTCAGATTAATCGAAAGGCCATATTGGCGACACCAACCCTCAACTACCTAAAGGGCGTTTTGCATCAGGTCGAAAAGGGTGCTGATACACATACCAACTAACAATGTAAGGTAGTCGTCGGCAAAACCATAAGTAGGAAAATCGCTTTTATTGAGTTGCCTCAATAGCGTATCTGCTACGAGATTCCACAAAAGTGGTGATAAGACTCCCCCTTGGGGGCATCCACAAACACTCAATTTCCTAATCGCCGCTTGACGCAATGTCGAGAAAAGATATCGGTTTTTGAGCATTTGGTGAATCCAACTTGAAATCGTTGGAGATATACCATGACTCCGTGTGGCTTCCAATATGGCAACGAAAGGCACGTTGTCAAAGGCACCCTCGATATCTAAGAAAACACCCAGGTAGGATTGCTTTTGAGTGAATGCCTTGTCGAAATCGTAACAGCTTTGTGTAAAAGTATGTTGGTTCACATGAAGAGGCACATTGGCTAGATGAACATCACGGATGTGATGATCGACAATGCGTTCTAAGCATTTCAGAAGAAAAGAGGTCAAACTGATAGGTCTGAAGCTCTTTGCTTCTTCATACGACGCGCGACCCACTTTCGGAATAAACTTCACAGTAATATCCCACCAGGATTTGGGAATATACCCTGTAGCAAAATTGCAAACAAGTAGTTGTTTCAAAACATGTTTGAAATGATCAAATCCCTTCTGAAGCAAAATAGGGTAAATCCCATCTGCCCCAGGAGATTTGAAAGGAGCAAAGCTATTAAGTGCCCATTCAATCGATTTTAAAGTTATGATACTCCGAGCCGAAGCTAAAGAATCATAACTACAAGAAAAGACATCAGGTTCATCCGAAGATGTAATATCCTCAGTCCTCACATCCGGGGAAGTGTGTACTGAATAAGCATTTCCTAAACTTCCTCATCAGAGGAAGTGAGATCGCCATTTGGCCAACGAAGTTCGTTCACTCGGAAATCCTTAGATTTCGCAAGGATTTTGTTTAATCGACTGATTTCACTCTGCACGCATTTGTACAGGGAGTTTTCCAGCCGGATCGTTCAGCCTTGCGAGCCGACCTGAAAGCCTCCAATCCAGCCGAACGTCGTCTATTCCAGCTCTTTCTTCATTGTTTTCTGAGCTTCGCCAGATCAGAGTTCCACCAAGGGGTTACTCTTGTGATCTTCACAGACCGCAGAGGGCAAGCTTCTTCAAAAGCTTCCATGATGATGGCCGTTGTATTATCAACGGCATCATCCAAATCACTTGGAGTGTCAATGGGTGGTGAGTATCCATGACATTAAATTTTGGCTGCAACCGAATCGGTAAAGAGATCCCAGTTGGTTGATCGGGGGTCCTGAAACGCAAAATTTGCGAAGTAACATTCACATGTTCAAAATAGATGTAGCGATGGTAAGATTCTTCATCTGACATATGCCAATTGGTCAGCTTGTAACTACTTTTTCTAGAGCAAAGCGTTATGTCTAACACTTTCTCTCTAGCAGATACCTTGAAGGTTGGGCAGTTGCTTTTGTTAAGTAATCAAAGATCTGTAGTACTTAAGTATTCATCAAACTGGAGCCTCTCAAATTGATGTCTGAGCTGCCCAAGAATATATGGTGAGCATTAGCATCACTGCTAGCAAATAGTGGAAGGCCTTTTGAAGTGCAGTATGTAATGACTTGCTTGAAAGCATCCGTAGGGGATGGTTCATCATGCGGTAAATAAACCGAACAATAAACGTATTTCCTGTTGAGGTTTCCAACAGATACATCGATTATGATAGCCTCACATACATCTCTAGTGGTTAGTTCAGAGGTAAGTGTAGCAGCGATTGCGTTGTTGACAAGCACACATGCTCGAGGCATGACACGCGAGTTTGCCATTTCTTTATTACTGAAAGTAGCAAACACCGGATTCACAAGGTTTCCTAGATAGAAATTCCCCTTACGAAAACAGGGTTCTTGGACCAATGCCACTTGGGCTGTACCATTTTACATAAGTCTGCAAAGATTCATCGTTGCCGTTCTTTTGTGCTGAAGATTGATCTAAGCTATCCTAACCGTAGCCACTACCCAAACTAGGCAAGATTAAACTCTTAACAATCACAGCACAAAAATGAACAGCAACAATAAAGCCAGATTGGTATCGATTCGAATGTGCCAAAGGCGTGGATGCACAGAATACACTGTGTAAAACGCATAATGCGAAACCATATAGGTGAAAATTTAAACTAATCGATAACATCTCCATAATTCCGTCCTTATTCAGCCTCAAGTATGTATGAGATTGAAGAAGGGCAGCTGATTGTCTCGGAAAAACACAAGGTCCACCGCGCTTTTACACCGGTAAGCGCAGTAAGGGCAAAATACTGTGGAGGGTGCCCTCATACTCCACAGGCGCCGTTTGCGATTAGGTTTTTATTGGGCCCCCCTAACGATTCATTCCTAGGCTGCTGCTTAAAAGTTAAAGAGAGACACCTTTTCCATGAAAGTTCGATTCATCTCTATTCCCCTTATAAATACCGAGGCCATGGTGCCAACGTTTTCGAATCAATTCCTGTTATTTGTCAACGCTAAAAGGTTTGAAGTCATTGGCTGAATAGCCGTCAATGCATCCAATTTCAATAATAATTGTCGAAAATTTTGAATCGTTCGGAAAATGGCACCAAACGAAATAGCGCAGCGTTCTTTTCATAGTTTGAAAAATTGCCGCTGCATAAAAACTTCACCATAGCTTCGAGCACTTCCACTTCCGTTGAGAGAGCACCAAAAAAAAAGAAACCAAAACAGCTGAACACGACTGCGAAACATGTTCTTGAAAAATTTTGCGCGAAAAAGTGCGCCACTGCTAACAGAAGTACGCTCTCATTTCAACTGGGAAAACTTTTCGCCAGTTTGCCGGCCGGGGATCATACAAACTCCCCACCGGAAGGCAAATCCACTTGATCCGCGGAACCAGTGGAGAGGAAAATAATTCGCCAAACGGCACACAAGACGCAGCCTGCCTGGTTGACTGACTGGTAGGCAGGCGGGGAGGCAGGCGGTTGCACCCCTATTCAGGCAATTTCAGGAAGCGCTTGAAACTTCATCAAACATCTCGGTTCTGGATGGAAAATTTTGCACTTTGTGCAGTAAGTTGGTTTTGCCTCAGTGGTAATGAGAGCAGATGGAAAGTAGGTCGGAGGGAAATCGAATGAAGGTGGAGTGTTGTGGTGATTCGTATTCGGTTTGTGGATCAAACGATATGTGTCACAAAGGGCTGCAGTTTGGGATAAGTTACTTGCAGAGCTTACTTGAAAAGCTGAGTGCTGTGTAAACTAAGATGTTCAAATTCACTGATGTATACATACAGCACAATTCAGTGAAGAATGAGTCAATGAAGTTTGTGCAGTTCGGTGTTATAATCAATATTTTACTAATATCCGTTTTAGTAATATTTTGTTCTATTTTTCTGCAATGTTGCCGGGATATGATATTCAAGCAATCCGGTCAATTTGTGTGCCTTGCAGATGTAATGGATGTTATCGCCAAAACATTTGGAATGGTGGCAGAGCTGTACACTGAAGCCGAACAGGTTGAACTGGTAGTGAATGCGTCGAAAACAAAGTTCATACTAGTAGGAGGAACCGAACACGACCGAACCACCTACGTAGTAATGACACCATTGTAATAGGACGATATCTTCAAGGTGGAGGAGGTACTCGTCTACCTCGGATCCTTACTGGCCGCTGACAATAATCCAAGTCGTGGAATTCGAAGGCGCATCAACACTGGAAGTTGTGCCTACTACGAATCCCAGAAAATAAGACCTGTGGTCTTCTAGGGACACGAAACATGGACCATGCTCGAGGAGGACTTGTAAAAACTCGTAGTTTTCAAGCAACGTGTGCTAAGGACGATCTTTGGCGGTGTTCAGGGGAACGATGTATAGCGGCGAAGGATGAACCACGAGCTCGCTGCACTTTACGGCGAACCCAGCATCCGTAAGGTAGCCAAAGCCGGAATGATACGGTGGGCAGGGCATTTTGCAAGCATGCCGAATTACAACTCTGCAAATATGCAGTTCGCTACTGATCCACAGACGAGCACTGCAGAGAGCACGATGGGCGGATCAGCTGGAGCGAGATCTGACGAGCATTGGGTGTGACCAGGGATGCCAGATGTGCAGACGTGTCTTCAATTTGAAGACATTTGAAGTTCTGTGAAGACATTTATTTTTGTTAAGACAGACATATGGAAGACATTTAAAATTTTGTGAAGACTGCTGATGACTTTCGAAAGCTGAAAAATAATATTTGTTTTGTTGTTAATCTAAACCAAAATTTTAAATCTTGGAACAATTTCAGATGAAATTCTTTTCAATTTTTGTAGATAAAATTTTAAACTTTTAAAACCTTAAACTAATTAAATCCTAATTTTTCGGTCTTCATATTGGCGGAAATGCATAGAATACGAATCAAACGACCGCTATTTTATGGAAATTTTAGGAAGTATGCTGAACTATTGAAATAATTTTTCATCAGTACGTGTTTACTGAAAATAAAATTTTCTACAACGGAGTTCAACTGAGTATTTTCCAATTTTTCAAAAAATTACAAAAACAGAGGTTGCTTCTAGAATATTACCAATGTTTTTTTTCGGAAATTCTCCACAGAACTTCGTTTGAATTTCAAACAGAGCTTCATCCAGAATTTTCCGCAGACTTATCCGAAGATTTGCCAAGCCTGTTAAGATTTCTCCAGTAGTCTCTCGAGAATCTCTCTAGAAGTTCCACAGGCATTTCTTCAGGATTTCCTCAGGAATACCTTCAAAAGTTTCTCGGGAATTATTCCAGGTGTTCCTCAGATATTCCACCTGGAGTACCTAAGGAACTCTTTCAGTTCCTCGGAAATTCCTCCAGGAGTTTGCCGATTTTTTTTTTGCAGGAGAGCCCCTCGAAATTTCCTACAGGAGCTCCTTGGGAATTCATTCTGGAGTTCTTCGGCAATTAGGTGTTCCTCGAGAATTTCTTCAGGAGTTCCTCAAGAACTCCTCCAGCAGTTCCTTGGGAATTACTCCAGGAGTTGCTCGGGAATTCTTCCATGAGTTCCTTGAGAAAACCTTTCTCGGAAATTCCTCCAGGAGTTCCTGGGGAATTCATCCTGGAGTTCCAAGGGAATTTCTCCGGGAATTTCTCGGAAATTCCTTCAGAAGTTCCTCTAGAGTTCCTTCAAGTGTTCCTCGAGAATTATTTTAGGAGTTCCTTGGGAATCCCTCCAGGAGTTTCTCGGTAATTCCTCCAGGAGTTCTTCGGTATCTACTCCAGCTGTTCCTCGAAAATTCTTCCAGGAGTTCCTCAGGAAATCCTCTGAAGCTCCTTGGGAATTCCTCTACAAGATCCTCGGGAGTTCCTTTAAGGGCTCCTCAGTTAATCGTCCAAGAGTTCCTCGGAAATTCTCCCAGAAGTTTCTCAGGAATTGTACCAGGAGATTCTCGGAAATTTCTCTAGTACTTCCTCGGGAATTCACTCTAGAGTTCCAAGGGAATTTCTCCGGGTGTTCCTCGGGAATTTCTTCAGAAGTTCCACGAGAAATCTTTTAGGAGTTCCTCGGCCACTCCTCCAGGAGTTCCTCAAACATTCTTCCAGGGTTTCCTCTAGAAATTCTACATAAATTCCTCTGAAATCTATCCAGCAGTTCCACGGTAATCCTTCCAGGAGTTTCCAGAAAATTCCATCATGTATTCCTCGAGAATTTCTGCTTAAGTTTTTGGGATTCCTCCACGAGTAACTCGAGAATTCTTTCAGAGTTCATCGAGAATTTCTCCACGAGTTCCTTAGGAATTCCTCCAGAAGTTGCTCGAGAAGTTTTTCAAGGAGTTCCTCGGGAATTCCTTAAAGCTCCTTGGGAATGCCTCTAGAAATTCCTCGGGTATTTCTTTCCTCCAAGAGTTCCTCGAAAGTTCTCCCAGAAGTTCCTCAGGAACAGAGTTTCCCGTTGCTCATGTGTACATAAATGTGACAGCGAGCCTCCCACCAAATTGTCTCACAGCTCTTCAAAATCGCAGTGTGCTGCGCTGCTAGGAGGCTCACGAAAATCTGGTGGGTGCGAGCTAGGCACATAGCTCCCGGGGAGCTCGTCTCATGCGCTGCGCAGAGTTGATGTACACGTGCTGTAGTCCCATGTACGGGAGCAACATGGCAAGCGAGCTCCCAGGAGCTCCGTACATTTGGAGACTGAAAGTTGTGTGCCTCATTTTTCTCAAGATGTGTCTCATGAGCTTCGTCTCATGCGCTGATTAAATTAGAAAATTTCACGACAAAAACTTCCTAAACGAACGAGAATTGATACCTTAACCTTAGCATTGAGAGTCCCTAGTCGTATCGTATAGACCAACCAGACACTTGAGTTGTGTACGGATAAAAGTTCTTGAGGTTCTTCGTTACCAAGAAGTTGTTTTTCACCTTAGATACCAACAGCTCACGCAGCGCATGAGACGAGCTCCCCGGGAGCTAGGCGCTTAGCTCGCACCCACCAGATTTTCGTGAGCCTCCTAGCAGCGCAGCACACTGCGATTTTGAAGAGCTGGGAGACAATTTGGAAGGAGGCTCGCTGTCACATTTATGTACACATGAGCAATGGGAAACTCTGGCGCTGCGTGAGCTGTTGGTATCTAAGGTGGAAAACACCTTCTTGGTAACGAAAAACCTCAACAACTTTTTTCCGTACACAACACAAGTGTCTGGTTGGTCTATGCGATACGACTAGGGACTCTCAATGCAAAGGTTAAGTTTTCAATTCTCGTTCGTTTAGGAAGTTTTTGTCGTGAAATTTTCTAATCTAATCAGCGCATGAGAAGAAGCTCATGAGACACATGTTGAGAAAAATGAGGCGCACAACTTTCAGTCTCAAAATGTACAGGGCTCCTGGGAGCTTGCTTGCAATGTGGCACCCGTACATGGGACTACAGCACGTGTACATCAACTCTGCTCAGGAATTCTACCATAAATTCCTCAGGAATTCTACCATAAATTCCTCAGGAATTCCACTAGGAGTTCCTCTGGAATTCAATCTGGAGTTCCAAGGGAATTTCTCCGGGAGTTCCTCAGAAATTACTTGAGAAGTTCTTCGAGAATTCCTTTAGTTGTTCCTTGAAAATTCTTTTAAGAGTTCCTCGGGAGATCCTCCAGGAGTTCCTCAAAAATTCATCCATGAATTCTTCGGAATTTTCTCCAGAATTTCCTCGAGATTTCCTCCAGGAGTTTGTCAACAACTTTTACGGAGTTTCCCAGGAATTCCTTGAGAATTCCTCTATGAGATCCTCCAAAATTCCCATAGGAGCTGCTAGAAAATTCCTTGGAAAACTGCTCCATGTATTCCTCGGAATTCTTCAAGAAGTTCTTCCTGTAGTTCATCGGATTTTTTTTCCAAGAGATTTTTAGAGATTCCTCTAGGAGTACCTCGAAAATTCTTCAAGGGATTCTCGAGTATGCATCTAGGAGCTTCGAGTATGCCTCTAGGAGTTTCTTGATAATTTTCAAAGGAGTTTTTTTTTGGGATTTTCTTTAGGAACCCCTTGGAAATTCCTCCACAAGTTCATCAAGAATCCCAATAGCTTTTTCTCGGGAATTCTTCCAGAAGATTCTCGGGACAAGTATCAGGAGTTTATCAGAAATTCATCTGAATATACCTATGAATACCTCCAGGAAATCGTCGGGAATTCCCAGGAAACTCCTGGGCTAGGTATTCTGGGGACCAAGAGGAATTCCCGAGAAACCACCGGAAAAGAACCTCGAGAAACTATGAAGAACTGCTCGAGGAATTTTTGGAGGAATTCCCGAGAAACATGTAACTCCTCGGAAAATTCCCTAGGAATCCCAAGAGGAATTCCCTAGAAACTCCTGGAGGTTTTCCCAGAAACTTTTTAAGGAATTCCTGAAGAAATTCTCGATGAACTTCTGGAGGAATTCCCCGGGAACTCCTGCAAGAGCTACCGAAGAGCTCCGGGATTTACCGAGTTTCTCCTGTAGAAATTCCAGAGGATCTTTCGAAGGAATTTTTGAAGATCCTTGGATGAGTTTTAAAGGAACTCCTGAAGGAATTGTTGAGCATCTTTTGAAGAAATTCTCGTCATCTCCATGGATCTCCTGAAGGAGTTTCCGAGAAACTCCTGGAAGAAGCTCCTGGAAGAACTCCCGAGGTTCTCCAGCAGGTATTCCCGAAACTCCTGGAAGAATTTCCGAGGAACTCCTGCAGGAACTCCTGACGATCTCCTAGAGAAATTCCCAATAAAGTCCTAAAGGAATTCCCAAAAAAACTCCCGTATGAATTTCCGAGGAACTCCTGGAAGAATTCCCATAGAATTCCTGGAGGAATTTTCGGGCAGCTTCTGGAAAAAAATGCCGAGGAGCTCCTGAAATAATCTCGGTAAACTTCTGAAGGAACTCTTGCCAAACTTATAGAGGAAATCCCGAGAAACTCTTGGAGGAACTCCCAGGGATCTTCAGAAGGAATTCTGTAGGAATTCCCGAAGATTGCCTGGAGGAATTCCCGAGGATCTACAGGAGGATTTCCCGACAATCTTTTCAAAGAATTTATGAAGGGGTTCCCAATGAGAATTTGGAGGAATTCTCGATAAACTACCGAAAAAAAAAATCCCGAGGAACTCCGAAAAAAAAAATCTTCGAGAAACTCCTGTAAGAATTGCCGAAGACTTCCCGGAGGATCTCCATGGATCTCCTGTATGAATTCTCGAGAAACTCCTTCTTCTTCTGGAAAAGTTCCCGATGCACTCCTAGAGAATTTCCCAAAGAACTCGTGGAGGAATTTCCTAATAGCTCCTTGAGGAATTCCCGAAGAACTACTGAAGGAATTCCCGAGAAAGTCCTGGAGGAATTGCCGAGGAACTCCTGTAGAATTTACCAATGAACTTCTGGAGGAACTTGTAGAGGAATTCCTGGAAGAATTCTCGGAAAACTCAATTTCTAAAGAAATTCTCGGCAAACTTATGAAAGTATTCCAGAGGAACTCCTAGAGGAGTTCTCGAGGAACTTCTGAAGGAATTCCTGAGGATATCCTGGAGGAATTCCTGAGGATCTTTTGGGGGAACTCCCGAGCATCTCTAGGGCAGTAGTATTTGCTGAGAATTCCCGAAGGAATTCCCGGAGAACTCCTGGGATCTTCTGAAAGTATTCGCGAGGACTTCTGGGGGAAATTCCAGAGTAATTTGCGAAGGAATTCCTGGAGAAATTCCCGGATTTTTTTGTGGAACTCATGGAAATGAATCCGTGGAAATTGTTTAGGAATTTTCGGGAAAACCCCTTAAAATTGCCTTGGAAATTCTGGAGAAAACCATGCATTATTGTTGGATGACTTCGTCACTGGACTGCGCAGTCAGTCTTCGTAAAAAACGTTAATAAAAGTGCGCGAATGCATCAAATCAAGTTGATGTCTTCGGCGCACTTTTTCTTTGATTAATGCTGAACAAGTGCTCTGAACACACCCAGTTGATTTGTTGCAATCGCGCACTTTTATTTACGTTTTCGTTTTCTTTAGAACTCGTGCGATAGTCCAGTGGTGAACTAAAAGCGCTATCTAAAGCTAAGTGAGAACATAGCATACATTTTGATTTTTAACAATAATTTTATACTAAAACCACAATATGGGGTGTGAAGACATTTTAGCGTGCCTTGTGAAGACATTTGAAAATTTCACCTGGCATCCCTGGGTGTGACTGAAGATGAAGTGCGGCAGCCGAGTATAGTGACGTACTATTGTTATCTTAATTATGATGCAGTGCAAACTAATATAAGTTAGGGTGAGTTGTTTTGTTTGATGCTCTGCTTATTAAGGGTTCTCTTGTAGGACGTCATGTAAAAATCACTGCTTACCGACTGCATTTCCACTCTAAACCACAATTGTATCGAGATTCCCTTCTGAAATAGTCGTTGATGTGTATACGAATCGTTGCGGTATAATTTAATATAAGTATTATTGCATTTGGTTTGAAATTCACAACGATGGTTAAGTCTTCTCCACCACTCATACTTCGCCAGTTTTGACTAGTAGCATGAATCCACCAGCAATTCAGGCATAACTTCACATACTGCTCGCCGCACTCAGTAACAGATCTTTCCTATTTACTGTGAGCCTTCGCAAAAGTTAATTATGCTATTCATAACATCAACATAAATAATTAAATAAGAGCATTTGCTGCTCTTCCCCGTTCATAACTAAAGCGTGCGAACACAACTCAGCAACGGCAGCGGATCTCCTCTCGCCAGCAGCACGAGTTCGTTTCCCGCGTTCCTTTCGAAGAATCGCTAGCTGCTGCTAGCTAGTCGACCACCCAACCCGGTCCGCTTCCGCCGACTCGTGTCTGAATAATTAACTAATAAAACAAGCCCCTAATGAGAGACAGAGAAGTGCATTCAGTACCTACCTAAGACGACGACAACAAGGGGCGTAGTGGCGGAGGCGGGTGCTGTGCTGACAGGCACCGTTGGAAAGCGTTGTGTTGCTTGGTACAAGACCGGAACCGGACCGGACCGAAAACAGTCCCCAAAACAAATTGGGTACAAAGAGGCGAAATGTAGAATTTTCTGCGCTTCCCATTGCGTTGCTACTGCTGGCAGGATTTTTAGGATTTAATTTGCTTAAGGAGGCGTGCAAAAATTGAAATGTTTGTCTCTTGGAGTGCATTCTAGGGAAGGACCAGAGGGGTCTTGTTTCCTGCAGGACGTGAATTGGATAGGAATACTTTGCAAGCGCAACTAAACTTAATTATACTTAGGAAAGCTTAGGAATATCTTTATTTGAAATTAGAGAATAGATATTTCTTCTATTTTTGTTAGATTAGTTCGCAATGCTTTCGATTTCATGTTCAATAAAACTACCACAACATCTTTTTAAAAAGTTCCCAAGCAACCAAAAGTTCGGATAAAACAGCATGTTTGAACTAAATCAGCTATTCGAAGGAAGATGAATAGCGCTCTATACAGCTCAGTTTTTAAGTAGTTAACCGAACTTGAGTTCACAAAAAGTACACTTGTGCCGCTGAAAGGAACGCTATTCAGTTTAAAAATAAGCTTCGATAAAATGAAAAAAAAAATGCGTTTAGTCCTCAAAAGTATTTTTTTGATGAGAGACATTAGCATATGCGGAATCCAAAATGACAAATACCTTGAAATACATTTTTGATGTTTTTTGCTTACTGAGGATCGAACTCTCCTCGGGTTCTCCTCGTTGAAAGCCGGCGCCTAACCACTACTCCATGTTTGGGTTGTTAAGCACTGAAGGATTTTACTCAATGTGCTGATATCATTTATGAGTGCTCAATCAGGTTCGCATGTGAACTTTCTTTGAACTTTACTCTGCGAGACAAACTGGTTGAAGCCGAAAGTTCGGAAAAAGTTTACATGGAATTTCTTGTGAACTTACACATTTGACATTTTCAGTTTGTTTTGGTTCGCACTTTAGGCAAGTGCAAAATAATAAATTAGTGCCAGTGTCGGTAATTCGGAAAAGACTATAAGTTTACAGTGACAACGATCGCTTCGATCGCCAGTGCGCTGGCGCGACAATTGAGACGGGATAGAAAACATCCAGCAAAACTGGAAGGCTTTTACCGTAGCCGAAAAAAAAAACTCCGGCGGGAAACTGGGTGGAGTTGCTCGCTGTGAGGGCTGCCTTTGAGCCACACAATACGGATTTTTTGCGTGGATTTCAAGTAAGTACGTTGAAATATAATAGTGAAACAAAGTGTACTTTTGAAATTAACACAAGCTGTGGCTGCTGAGCTCAATTTCCGAGTGATTGAATTGAATGTGAACTTCTCCCGAGCTCCACTGTCTCCGAAGTTCATGTGAAGTTCACTTTCGGTACGGGTAATATTTATCCGAACTTTGAGTAGTAAGTTCAAAATAAGTTCAAAACAAGTTCGGATTGGAACATTTCAAGTTGTTGTTATATGTCCATTTGAACTATATATGAGCTTCAGATGCACGCAAAAGTTCAACATGAGTTTGGTTAAAATTTGATTGAACTCTGCCTTAAAGCTCGAAGTAAGTGTTTTTCTGAACCTTTTTTCGACTTCAATGTCGTTTTGAAGAGAAGTCAAAAGCTTGCATATGTACTTCCAAGTTAATAAACAATACATGAGTAACTTTTTGGAGAATCAAGTTCAACGAAACCGGAATTGAACCAAACTTGAACATCTGAGTTTGTGCTTCAAGTGGAATCCGATCTTTTGGTCCTTTTTCGTTGTTAAATTAACCGGTGTAAATTCGGTTGAAGATTAAAGTTTTTTGAAAACCCTGGTGCTATGAAAGCGGAAGTTCTTACTATGTAGTGTTTTTGGTAGAATTTCGTTTGCGATGGGGCATTCGGATGCCGGTGAAATACGATGGCAGCCGGTGCATCAGCTGTCTCGTTTGCTTGGTACCGTGCGTCGTCTCGATTTTATGTGCACACAACGATTTTTTTTTGGTTTTTGGAAGCTTGTTTTTTTTTCTGTCACGGTTTTGCCTACTCCCGGGATTTTTTCACGGCCGAAGAATATTCGTGTTGTTGGTAAGTGAGAGCTGGCCGAGTTGATGGCAGAAACTGATCAGATCGCGTTGTCGTTTCAAGTTTATTAGCGGTTGACGACAGTGATTATCGCCGGTTAAAGCGGTCTTCTCACTTTACCGGGCCGGGACCATGCCGGGCCCCGGCCGTGCTCCGGTCATCGATTTCTTTCTAACGATATCTATGGCGTGCTTCTCATTAGCCCGGCCGGGGCCAGACCGAGCCCTGGCACGATGTGATGTGAAACACGCCATAGTAATCGCATGTAAGAAATCGATGACCGGGGCACGGCCGGGGCCCGGCACGGTCCCAGCCCGGTGTAATGGGAATAGCCATTAAAGTGATTACGCGACGGGAATACGACCGTGTAATGCCAGTCGAGGACAGATGCGGCCCAAATTGCGTCGCTTACTGCCGAGTGTCGTCTTCTCGAGATGTGTACAAGGAGAAAAATAATGTTTGTGGAGCTAACCTTTTTGATAGTTGGAAGGCATGCTTATAAAGATTTGCGCGGGCATTCTTGGGATCCAAACAATCAGCGATGGAGAGATCGATGGAAGCACATCAATGGGTGAGCTCGTTACAATGCTTTTGTTTAATATTTTCTTGTGAAAATGTGCAGAGTTTCTACCCACTGAATTCTTTAGGTTTCTGGAAAATTTGATTTCTTTTGATATGCCCATCGAATCAGCGCTGGAACAAACTAGAGATAGTAGTGTAAACATAGATCCGCGGACAACGCTGAGTAAAATGTTTCAAGCGTGTAAGTTGTAATTTTCAAGAGTGCGACAATTGAATATGACGTCATGCGCTCCAGGGATGTTGTCCAAGACGTGACGTCATGCTCGTTTGGAAACAGATTTTGACAGTTCGTTTGGATACAACGGATTCATCCTATGCGGATCTATGTTTACTCTTCTATCTATAGAACAAACGTGACGTTCTCTACCTCCATTGAATTGATGCAAATGAAGAAAATCTTCAATATTATATTTCGTGTTCTGGTAGTACGTCATAAAAAGGTCATTATTTATTTAAGTTTTGAAATGTTTTTCCTAATACTTTCTGTTTCAGCGATAAAGGTAAATTATTTTAATGGCGTATTTGTTGTGTTTTTCGCCCTTTACATCTCATCCAAATTTCAGCTTAACTTAATTATACTAAATTCCAGACCATTCCAGTTCCAAAATCCTATTTCCTTTCTATTTACGTGAGCGTCGGTGAGTCGCTGGCATCTCGATAAATAGATATCATCCTTTTCCTTTCCTTTATCCCTTCCCATCCACATAACGTGTTTCTTATCGTTTCAGAGAGCGATCAATGGCGTTACTTACCGGTCAGGCTAAGGCCGGGGTGGCCTCTGCTGTACATAGTAGCCGCCTCCATTCCACTCGGTCCATGGCTGTTTGCCTCCAGTTTCGCACTCTGCGTAGGGTCCGCAGATCGTCCTCCACTTGGTCGACCCACCTAGATCAATGGCGCTTAAGCCTATTTAGGCTTGTTAGCGAGGACACATGGTCCAAATGCCTGTGCCCCATCCCGGAAGCAAAAAGGCCCATGGAGTGACAAATTTCTTAGCTATGTCACTCCCAACGTTGGTGTTAAAAAATCACTTATACTCACATCAACACATCTACATGATCAACTCAAATACACTTACACAATCTGAATCTTGCCATATCACTCGCTTATAGTGAATCCCCAATCAACCCTTTCCAAATATCCAACTCCTTGACATCTATGGGGGTGTCGGTGAGTCGCTGACCTCTTGTAAAGTAGGTGTCATATCATCATATCCTTTCCTATCCTCGTAACGGAGAAGATGGGCGTGGCCGGCAATGGAAGTTTTCAGGTCTTTTTATAGCAATAGTCATCTCCCCAGCAGGCACGCTGCCTGTTTGTGGAAGATCAAATAAATTCAAATCGTTTCACCGACCAAATCGTTGTGTCATTATCACCGTTGTCGTCGTCGTCGTCCACTGGATCAAATTAAGTCCGCTGATCTCCCGAGTGATCAACCTCAGATTGGATAGCTGTTCCTTCCCAAATAGCATTCCATAAGCAATTAGAATAGGAGTATCAAAGTTTTAACATGACAACTTTCAGTATGCAATCTACGAATTACTCCGTTACAACGCAACGCAACGCAAATATTTTTTTATGAAATTTATTTTGGTGATTGTTTTAAGAATTCTTCCGTTTGATTGAAATTTGCTCGGAAAAGTCCTCTAGGGCATGGTTTCCCAAACTGTGGGTCGCGATCCCCCAGGGGGGTCGCCGGCCATCATCCAGAGGGACGCGAGATACATTCGAATATTTTAATGTAACAGACAACAAATGAGGGAATTTCTATTGTCTTGTCGCTAAAAGTACGTCTACTTGCGAAAGGAGGCCGCGTATCTGAAAGTTTGGGAACCTATCAGGTATCAGAAGGTCGGCTCCAGAGGCACGTTATCCTCTATTCGGGACATTTGTGCCATCGCCATACATACAAGCATATTTCATCATTCACCTGAGGGAGAATGGGACAAGGGTGGGAATTAGGAAAGGAAAAGGCGATGAAATAGGAAGGGGTACCCTAGAAGAGGGAATGAACGCATAAGCGCAACGAGAGCTCATAGCCCATACCACAACGGGTTTAATCAGTGCCCTGAAAAGGACACTGTAAAACGCATAAGCGTAATGAGAGCCTATAGCTCTTTGGAGGTTGCTTGTGACGTCATGCGACTTTCAATATGACATTGAAAGGCACGTCATCAAAAGCATCCTCAATATTCAAGAAACCACCCAAGCAAAAACTACGTTTAAGCGAGTGCTTCCTTGTAAACGTATTCGCTTTTGTGTAAAAGAGTCACTGAAGGCATCCCGAATTGGGAGGCATGTGAGTTCACATTAACAGTCATGTTAGCCAGACGAACAACGATGATGTGATAACACAGCGTAACAAAAAATAACTTTTTGTCTGTCTCAAGAGCAAACTTATGTGTCTCCGAAGGATTTTGGGCCGCTGAATCCGAATCCGGGTTCAGATTTGCTCTAACACGTCACAATTTTGAGCTATACCTCAATTTATAGAGCAAAATATGCGATTTTGGGCTTTTTTGACTGCAAGCCATTAAGCAAGAAAATATTTTTTTTAAGCAATCAAAAGGTTAATTGGTCAATTAACATCTAAATTAACGACTCATGCAAAATATTTCGTTTTACCAAATCGAATTCGATAGTTTTTAACGATTTATGTTAGTTACGATATTTCCCATACAAGTCACCCTCCAGAAGTTGCATGCAAGTTTCTATACTAACATAAAATGCTTAAATCTGTCAAATTTGATTAGGTAAAACGAAATATTTTGCATGAGTCGTTAATTTAGATGTTAAATGACCAATTAACCTTTTGATTACTTAAAAAAAATATTGCCTTGCTTAATGGCTTGCAGTCAAAAAAGCCCAAAATCGCATATTTTGCCCCATAAATTGAGGTATAGCTCAAAATTGTGACGTGTTAGAGCAAATCTGAGCCCGGATTCGGATTCAGCGGCCCAAAATCCTTCGGAGACACATAAGTTTGCTCTTGAGACAAAAAAATGTTGCGCTGTGTAATCGACAATGCGTTTCAAAAATTTCACAGCGTAACAAAAATTAACTTTTGGTCTGTCTCAAGAGCAAACTTATGTGTCTCTGACAGGTTTTGGGCCGCTGAATCCGAATCCGGGCTCAGATTTGCTCCAACACGTCACAATTTTGAGCTATACCTCAATTTATAGGGCAAAATATGCGATTTTGGGCTTTTTTGACTGCAAGACATTAAGCATGGATTTTTTTAAGCAATCAAAAGGTTAATTGGTCAATTAACACCTAAATTAACGACTCATGCACAATATTTCGTTTTACCAAATCTTATTTGATAGTTTTAAGCGATTTATGTTAGGTACGATATTTCCCATACAAGTCACCCTCAAAAAGTTGCATGCAAGTTTTCATACTAACATAAAATGCTTAAATCTATCAAATTTGATTAGATAAAACGAAATATTTTGCATGAGTCGTTAATTTAGATGTTAGTTGACCAATTAACCTTTTGATTGCTTAAAAAAAATTCCATGCTTAATGGCTTGCAATCAAAAAAGCCCAAAATCGCATATTTTGCCCTATAAATTGAGGTATAACTCAAAATTGTGACGTTTTGGAGCAAATCTGAGCCCGGATTCGGATTCAGCGGCCCAAAATCCTTCGGAGACACATAAGTTTGCTCTTGAGACAAAAAAATGTTGCGCTGTGCTTCATAAAGAACGAGGTAACCAGATAAATCTGGAACTCATTTTTTCTTTCTTCAACGCACGCACCCTTTCAGGATAAACCTATCAAGTAATTTTACGCCATGAAAATACCCAATAGAAAACTACAAGAGTTCAAATCATGTTCCCTCTAGAGAAAAAAAGGACAAAGCCCCATTTGCTCCTGGAGATTTGAAGGAAGCAGGGCTTTTTAATGCCCACTATCCTATAGCTGACGAATTTCGCGCCAACCCTTCTATGGGGCTGGCAGCACCCTCTCAGAATCGAACGAAACTTTGTGGGCATAAACAATAGTCCTTCTATGCAACTTTGCATATTTTGTTTTTCGAAATTTTTCAAGACTAACATTTGAAGAGGGCCTATTTTTTTTAAGATTTTTTTCAAATCGATGTAACTCAAAAATGACAAGACCTACAAAAAAGTGTTGTATAGCGGACTATCGTGAAATTCCATGAAGCTTTTAATTTGTGTACTTAGTGCTAACGTAAGAACAAACACGACAATCACGAAACGCGACGCGAGATAAGACACGACACTTATGGTTCTTACAATCGTCAAAATAATTAAAAAATTACCTTAATGCCGACCGGTTTCGGGCTCGATGCAGCCCATCTACGGGACAATGACCGACTGATTGCGCTGGTCAGAGTTGAGAGAGAGAGAGAATGCTACTGCTGCTGGTGGTTCGTGTCGACAAGATCGAATAGACTCGACATGATGGGAGGATCGTCTTCATTCATCAGCGGTTTTTGGGCATTGCTGATAAACATTGACTCCCATGCGTTTAAGAGACGAACCAGCCAAGGGCTGAAAGTCTCTCTAATAAAGACAAATCAATCAATCAATCCCATGCGTTTAAGTGGGAAGTTTTTCTTACAGTTTTAACGATCTTCGCACTTCCCCAATCTATTTCGTGGTTGGTTTCCACCGTATGAGCCGCCACGCTCGATTCGTTGCTCTTCTTAGACACCACGGCGTTTGCATAATCTAACATTTATCTAGACTACCATTTGAAAAGGGCGTATTAGGGTGGCCCACACTTATATGAAAAACATATAATTCGAAAAATGACAAGTCTTACCTCCTGTATCGATTGTTTTGGACTCCCAGGAGCTACGTTCAGCATTTGAGCGAAAACGAGTTAGTCTAAGGGGTGATACACAAATTATGTCACGCAAAATACGACCTTTTTCAACCCTGCTCTAGGTAAATTGTTTAATGGTTTATTATTCACTAATACCTTTCAGTCATTTTGAAGAGCTTCGGAAGGGATGGTTCGATTACTGTTCGCGTCGTCGTCATTCATTTTTCTGGCCTCTGTTTCGCGCGCATTTCAGAGTGTGCGGTGGACGCGTCGTGGCTCGAGTCGGTTCCGAATTTTTCGCTTCCCGTCGGCGCTAGTTCCCAATACACTTTTAGTTGATAATAAATATTTTCTTTCAATTTTTGAATTTACACAAAAAATGTTAGTTCGGGTTCGCCGGTCGAGAAAAAAAGCCGGGAGCCGACAAGTGAGTCGCGTTCAGCGTATTTCTGTGTGGAATAGACTAAAGATTTCTGCTCCCTAGTGGGGAGTGGAGATGCGCGATAGAATTTTCTTTTTGGATAGTTTTTGCGTCGAAAAGTGGTCGGTTTTAACGGCGGTTTGTGTATATTGATCCATTGTCAAATAATATCACCAACCACAGGTGACTCCCGGACTGACAATGTACCTTACCCTACTAACAAAAAAATCCTTCCTGAGACAAACGTGGAGATGCAGCGATTCGCGGTCTTTATAACAACGTTTGTCTTACTAACATTCCCTCCCATCCTCGATGACTGTAAGGACGTGGCCGGCGCCGTTATTGACCTTATTAAAGTTGAGAGCTCTCGAACTGTGTACATTGAAAATAGTTATCTAGTCCCAAGCCCTATTCATTGGTTCCTTGTGCAATTTCGATTGCTCTGGTCAATCACGGAGTAGCAACTACGATTTGTGCGGTCATATATGCTCATGCTCACGCTCACCTTTCAGTCATTTTGATAGAAGCTCTTTCAAGAATTCCTCCAGAAAAATCTCCAGGAGCTCTTTCAGAGTTTGTTCAAAATCATCTTCCAGAAATCCCTTCAGAAATTTATTGAGATGTTTTTTTCAAGATTTCCTCCAGTACCTTTGTTTGCAGTTTTTTCATGGATTCTCGAAGATTTTTTTTAGAAACTTCCTTGAGAAACTTATTCAACATTCAGTTTTCATCAAAGATGTCCTTTAGAAATTTATTCATGGATTTGGAATTTCTCCAAGAGTTTCTCGTACAGTTCTTCTAGATATTCCACTGAAGCCATCTCAAGGAGTTCCTCCAGGTTTTTCCCAAGAGATTCCTCCAGTTACTCCTCCCTACTATTGTTTCTAAAATTGTTTCATTTAAATTTGCTCAAGAATCTCGTCAGGAAATTTTTATACATTCCTTAAGAAATTCCTTCAGGTGTCCTTTGAAAAATTACTTCATTTTTTATGTAACTTCATAAAATATTTCTGGAAAAATCAGTGGAGAAACATGTGAAAGAATTCCAGAGAGAATCTCTTAAGAAATCTCAGGTGATATTTCTGTATGTACCGTAGGAGGAATTCCAAAAAGAAACCTTCTAGATATTTCTTTGGCAAAATCCAATTTTCCAAGAGATTTTTGGAGGTACCCTTGAAAGAATTTCCAAGAAATTGCTGAACATTCTCTGAAAATTCTGAGGTTATATCTTGCTGACATTCATGAAGAGTTCCTTAAACTACTGAAGGAGTCTTTAGTGATATTTCTGATGGAATTTCTGAGTAAACTTTAGATGGAATCCATGGAGGAATTTTGAAAAAAAAAATTCTATCTATTTCCTGTTGAAATCCCTGAAGATATGTTCAAAAGAATCCCTGGAGGATTATGTGGAAGAATCCTAAGGAATTCCTAAAAAAAAAAACAGAAATAGTTGCTAAAGAAGTTTCTGGATACTCTTCCTTTGAAACCCATGGTGGAGTTTCCATAAGAATTGATTAATAAGTATTTTGAATTCCTAGAGAAACCTTTTACCAAAATTCATGGAGAATTTTCGGTAAGAATTTCTGGAGGATAAACTCAGAAACTTATGTAAATATTCTTTAACAAATACGCGAGAAATTTCCAAAGGAAATTATTTGTTGGATTTCATTGGTTTTTTCTCGGTGATGTTGAATGTCATAAAAAAAAACATTAAACGTTTCAACCTACTTTTTATTTTTTTTCGGTCAACCATTCAACATCACCGAGAAAACCCAATTTAAACCATCAAATAAAGTAAACGGTGATCAAAACCAAAGAAAAAAAAAGGAATTTATGTAAAACTTCCCAGGAATTGTTTCTGAACAAATTTCTGAATTTGTTAAGTAAAACCTTAAATTAACTCCGAGTAAAACTTTCTTAAGATATTACATAAATGAATTTATTGAAGAAGCCCTGAAATAATTTTTGAAGCAATCGATGGAGTTCAAAAAAAACCTCCGGATTACTTAGGAAACTGAATTCCTGGTGTTATTTCTGAATGGGGAATGTCCAATAGACATTTTATACACATTATGTACGTTAAGGGGGTTCACAAATGTGTGATAATCCATTAACAAATTTTAGAGGAGGTCCATTACTAAAAGTGTGCCATGAGAGGAGAGAAAGTTGAAAATAAACATCTTTTTTTCTTTGGAAAATTTATGGAGGAACTTAAGGCATACAAAAAATCTGAAGGAATATTCGGGAATTTTTATGATGAAATTTCTGGAGGTTTCCTCTAATTCTGGAGGAATTTTGGGAAAAAAAAATCATGAATATATTTTTCTGAGAATGTCATTCGCAAATTTCCATAGAAATCTTCCAAGGACATTACAAGAATATGTAAGAGAATGTGTTTATTGAGTGCATGAAAATGCCGCCAAGATGATTGTTGATAATCCGTTAAGGTTTATAGAGGAGACTCGCTTAGTACTTAGAAAATAAGCGAGGACCTTTACTGTGTTGCAGTAAAGAATCATGAAAAGAAATCATGGAAAGAAATCATGCATCAGAAAAAGTATAAACTCTTTAAACATTACCACCACAGGTAATTCATGAAGTGCTTGCGAGAAAAAAAACTTTGACATTTCCTCATTGGAAAGTTTTTTTTAGCGGCGTGGAAAAATATGAACAGCAGCGATATGAATATGAAAATCGTCGGCAACGGCGGAGCGGCGTGGCGACGCACACGTCTATTCCAGAGGTACTCCAGCGGATTTCTGAAGCGTTCCATAGTATTTAATGGACATTCCTTGGGGGTTTCGGGGATTTCAGAGGCGTCTTTGGTTTATTCCAGGTAGATTCAGGGGCGTTTCAAGGTGTTTTTGGGTGTTCCAGAGGGTTTCATGAGTGCTCCAGGAGGATTCAAGGGGTTTCAGGGGTGTTGGGGCTCCAGGTGTGTTCCTGTGTGTTCCAGGGAGTTCCAGAGAGTTCCAAAGAGTTTCGGTGGTGCTGCAGGTGGTTTCAGGTGGCTTTAGGGGCGTTTCAAAGAGTTTCAGCGGCGTTCCAGAGTGTTTCAGTGGGTTTCAGAGAGTTTCAGGAGCGTTTCAGAGGTTTTCATGAGGCGTCAAGAGCATTCCAAGCAGTTTTAGGGGTGCTCCAGGGGGGTTATGTAGTTCTAGCGAGTAACATGGGGTTTATATGCGTTCCAAGGGGTTTTAAGGGGATTTTGGGAGCATTTCAGGGGCTTCAAGGGCCTTCTAAGAAGTTGCAGGGGCATTCAAAGCGGATATCAAGAGGTCACATGGGGCATTTTAGAGGGTTTCAGTGCCATTCCATGCGATTCAAAGGCGTTCAAAGGCATTTCAGGATGTTACACGAGCATTTCAGGGATTTCCAAGAGATTTCAAGGCATTCCAGCGAGCTTCAGTAGTGTTACAGGGGGTTTCAGGGATGTTACAGTGTGTTTCAGAGGTTTTAGAAGTGTTCCAGGGGATTCATGGGACACAACCCAGACCCAACGTTCGTTCGGGTGGTGTTCAATAGTATTTAGGTGGTTTCAGATACTACCCATGGGGTTTCAAAGACTTTCAAGGGAGTTTTAGCGGGTTTTAGAAGGCGTTCCAGTTAGGGCGTTCCCTAAATAAAGCTGTAGGAGAATTATCCCTGATATCTACTAAAAACCTGAAACGCCTTGAAACCCCTCTGAAACTCCGTAAAACTTCCATGAAATTCCTCCGGAAACCCCTTGCAAACTCTTGATGCTCCTCTAAAACATCCCTGTAACTCCCTTTCTTGGAAGTCCTAAGGACCACTGAAACCCTTCTGAAACTCCCATGACACTTGAATATGGCAGTCTGATACATTTGTAACAGATAATTTATATTTTCGACTACTGAATTGAACCATCCTACAATTAGCGAGATAGATCAATATTAAAATACACGGACACGTTTAATGCTTCCAGTGAGCTATTCGCTCTTTGAAGGAAGCACGACACTAGACAACGGACTAGCATGCAACGCCCAGTGGCACAGTCGAAAACTTTTCCTGACAGCTGTGGCGGGAATCGAACCCGCGCCCCTCAGCACGATGCGACTAAATGCTTGGTGACACTAGCCGCACGGCCACGAAGCCACACAAATATTAGGATAAGCCAGCTAAAGGATGCGTTTTCCAGTTAGGTTCCAGACTTTTGATACAAATGTTATATTTTCTCTTAGATATGTAATGAAATACAAGGGACATTAAATTTAATGGAAAGTATTTGTAATGAGTATTGACTGGAACTATACGTTCATTAGATCTTCATTCCAATATTTGAGTCGTGCAAACCATAGCTTGTTGATCCAAATAAACCGTGTGGTAACCGTCGTCGTCGAAAAAACATCAAGAGCCTCAATTGAATCACAATCATTTTTCCCAGCAGTCAGACGCGTTCACTGTTGTGATGGAAAAAAGATTCCATTCAGCTGCCACACTTATCCAATTAACAAACAATCGTTGTCACATCATCTCGCCGACTTCGCTATGTGAATGCAACCCGTTGCGTTGTTTGCTCGAAACTTATGTTCGGGTGTCATTATCTATGGACAAAAATATATTTCATTGGGTGAAGTATTGTATACGAGCATTTAGACATACTGCACTAACGATATCCAGTTCAGCGAAGTGATAACCACCAGCAATCCAGTTCTTAAAACAGCAAACTTATTAGGAATCACGCTTTCACTTGGGAATTCCCAATAGCACGATTACTCCTCAGAATGCACGCGTGGCTCTTCACTCAGAAATAATCAATTCATTGTCAAGAGTTGAGGAGTATGGTTTGAAATGCATTTCTGTTTTTATATTTTGCATTTCAACAAAAACTCGATTGTTTTTATTCGTTGGCCATGACAGTGAACCTTTTGCATGAGGACCATACATCAACAACCTAGCGTCCCCATATGTTTTGAAACCCTTAGTTGCTGAAAAGTTACAAGTCAATCTTATAAGCGAGCAAGCAAATTTAACCAATAAAATCAATTTACATAGATCAGTCAATAGAGTTTTCGTGACTCCTAATATAAACATAGTTTGGTTCCAATCATTACAATAATTTGTGATCGAGGTATTTTCAAAATGCGTCGGAACAGTTTACCCCGAAAGCGCATTTTGAACCATATTTCCATACGATCTCGTGATCGTCTTCCCTTGATCACCATTCGCGATCGATTCTCTCAAACGCTCTCGCGCTGAGAAGCGTCCACCGCGTCCACATAATCAATGCCGCGTGGCCATGAGTATTTTCGGCTCCGTTCGAGATGCCTTAATGTACAAATAATCGGTTTGTCTCTTTTGACTCTCCGATTCGGCCGATGATGTCGCGTTGGTACACCATGGTTTCACTGTAGATAGGTCGCGGCGCGGTGGCAAGGCAACGATGACGACGTCTCTCGTTGTTGGCCCTATCTTCGCCGTTTGACGCCCAGTCTGGTTCTGGTTACAAACTCAAACGGCTATTATTGCGCGTGATAAAATGGACAGCGGCAGCGCAACAACCAGTGAAGCGCGAATACAAAACCGGATTCGCCCACATCGTCAGTCTGTGCGGTGGAGATCACGAGAATGGCTGCTAGTAGTGAGGTGACAGTTCTGGCGAGTAGTGAATCGAACGATGAGGGAACCAAACTGCTGGCGATTTTTGTGCTTGGAGTGGGCAGCTTGGTGTGCGGATTGATACCGGTGTACTGGACCAAGCAGCATAGCCGGCCCACCCTGATAACGTTGTTGCTGTGCTTCGGAGCGGGCGTTCTGTTGGCCACCGCTCTGGTCCATATGTTGCCCGAGGTACGGCTGCTGCTGCCCAAATACGCCGAGGTGATATTCTGTGCCGGCTATTTTCTAATCTATGCTGTGGAGGAGTTGGTGCATCTCTGCCCGAGTGGCGGAGCAGGAGCTAGCGGTGGTGGTTTTCGGTGTAGACTATTCAATTGCTGCAGCGGGGAGTCCGTTTCGCTGATTAGCAGAAGGTATTAGGCTACCACCGGTTTGATACGTAATTAGCACAGTGCAACAATAGTTGAACGCATGTCATCATAATTGAAGAAATGTTTTAACTAGGATTGCACTCAAACATTACACTGAAGTGAAATGTTAGACAATTTTCTTATAGAATTTTTGAAAACCATCAGAAACTTCAATTAAAACTCATATGTAGAAACAGTAAAGCATAAAATAACAAAAAAGAACAATCAAAGTGGTAACTATAAAAAAAAAGTTGCACAAAGTTTCTATACAGTATGGTAAGCCCGAGAAGAGATATTATTATTATGTCGTTGCAGTCTAAAATTGTATGAGAAAGTTTGTCGATAAGTTATGCTCAAATCTTTACAGATTCAACAACCAATTTTGTACGGATTCAAAGTGTCTCGTTTTGGTCAGGCATCCTTAACCGGCATGTCCGGGGATTTACAGAAATGACAACAATCGATGCGTACACAGCAACTTGTTTGTTGTGATCTTTATACTGTGTACTTGAGCAAAGGTGGTTTACACATTCGGTTTCACTCCATAGCGTTAATTCATTTCAAAACCAGATTCTATGCCCCCTCTGAAAATTTAAGCTCATTAGGTTAAACAATGGAACAACCTTAAACATTTACTTGGAAATTGGGAATGGGAAAACGATTTTTATGCAATTCAGGATCATAATTTTTTATTTTATATAACTCATTTTGGTATCATAATGGGCAATTTTTCCGAACTGGTTCATTATGCAACTGAAATGAGTTGCATAATGAAAAATAGTTGTATAATGTTCATAATGCAACTCATTTGAGTTGCATTATGAACATTATGCAACTCAAATGGGTTGCATTATGAAAAAATCATTGCATAAAATTTTGTATGGAACTCGTTGCAAAACTCGATTTTTTCAGCACTCTTCGTATCGTTGGATAAATGTACGACTCGTGCTGAAAAAATCAACTTTTTGCAACTCGTTACATAAATAACTATATTCATTCAATTATGAAACATCATTGCTATTTTCTCTTATATGGTTGATAAAGTGTGAGCTCCTGAAGTAAATAAAAAAATCAAGTTTTCGCGGTAAAAACGCATGCCAATCGATTGTCCAGGTGGATGGTAATTGAATCATTGGTGAATAACTTGATGTGTTTACAAGAAGATTAAAAAAAGTGGCTGAGAGCTTTGCAAGTTTTCTCATTTCAGCTCGGTGCAGGTAATGGGTGACCACTAACCATACCATTGGAGATAAACCAAACTATTCCAACATGGTAACCGCCAAGGGCGTAGCCAGCTTTTCGGCCAGGGGGGGCGAGCACCCTTACACTGAAAACCACTTTGCAGTCAAGGAGTTCAAATACTTCATTTAAATAAAATAAAAGTGAAGTATGCAATATGGGTGATTAACAGGAATGGTTCAATGGAAGAATCATATATGATTATAATCCTGAGGAATTCCTCAAGATATTACTTCAGGAATTTCTTAACAAATGCCATCATGAATTTGAATTTATCCAGCAGTTTCTCTAGAAATTTCTTTAATATTTTTTCAGGTTATTTTAATATAGATATTCCAGCAGATATTACCTTCGGAAAACTTGCAGTAATTCCGTTGAGAGCACCTTCAGAAATTTCTTCAATAATTCCTCCAGAAGTTTTATTACGAATTTCACCATCCATTCTTTTGAAAATTTCTCCAGTAATTCTTTACAAATATCATTTTTAATTCCACCAGACATCCGTTTGAGAAGCTCCAGAAAACTCTTTAAGAATTTCTCCGGGAATTCTTTTAAAAATTCCAATCAAACTAATATTCCTTTCCTTGAGGAATACCCTAAGAAATTTTTTAGAAATTTCTTCGAAAAATCCTTTAATGAATTCCTTCGGAATTACCGGAAAAAAATTCTTTGAAAATTTCTAAAGGAATTTCTTCGGATATTCCTGGAGGAAAATTTTTGGAAGTTGCTAGAGGAATGCATTCGGAAATTTTTCCTTGACAAATTCTTAAGAAATTCCTTGAAGAATTCCTTCATTTCTCCTTGAGATATTCCATAAGACATTCCTTCGAGAGTTCTTCCACGATTTTCTTTAGAAGATTCTTCGGGAATTCCTTGAGGAATTTCTTTGAAATAGATTTAGAATATTCCTTGAGGAACTCCTTCGGAGTTTTCGTGAGGAATTCTTCCGAAAATTCCTTGAAGAATACCTTCAAAAATTCTTGGAGGAATTCATCCGGAAATTTCTGTGAGAATTCTTTCCCAAATTCCTGAAGCAACTTTTTGGAAAATATTGAAAAAAATACACTAAAAGTCTCATGAGATATCCCTTCTGAAATTCCTTGAAAAAATATTTCGGAAATTCCTGAAGAAATGCTTTTTGTGATTTTTTATTTCCTAGAGGAACTCATTCGGAAATTCTTTGAAGAATTTCTTTAAAAATGCCTTATATTTAATTTTTTTGACATATGTCTAAAATGTCTTATGGAATACCTTTGGATATTTCGTGAGAAATTGTTTGATAACGATTTTTTCGGTTTTTTTTATAAATCTTTACGAAATTCCTCAAGGAATTCCAGCGAAAGATCCTTGAGAAGTTTCTTCGGAAATTCCTCAAGAAATTCCTTCAAAAATGTATTGCGAAACTACGAAAACTTGAGAAACTTCTTCGAGCATTCCTTCAGAAACACGTTTGGGGATTATGTGAGAAAATTCTTAGGAAATTTTTTGAGGACAACCGTCAAAAATTTTTGGAGGAATTCATTCGGAAATTTTTGGAGGTATTCCAAGGCAAATCCATAAGAAATTTCTTTTGAAATTCCGGGAGGGATTTCTTTGGAAATTCGTAGAGCAATTCCTTCGGAAATTCAGGAGAAAATCCTTTAAAAATTCCAGGAGAAAATCCTTCGAAAATTTATGGAGGAATTCCTACGGAAATTCCTGGACAAACTCCTCCGAAAACTCATGGAGGAATTCTTCGGGAAAATCCTGGAGGAATTTCTATCGCGACCACTATTTTAGATATATTGTGGCAATACCCGTATCCTTAGTATATATTATATAGTGTCTGACATACTATTCCGTTGTTCAATGAGAGGCAAGAAGCATCGATAGCTGTACAAGTTTCGTTTTGTTACCTCAGAAGTACAAGAAATCGAATGCGATGAAGAGGTCCCGTTTCTATAAGCATTTAAATCCCAACAAAAGTGTGCCCCTTATCAAACATAATCGATTTGATTTTTTGAGGAAACAAAGCAGTATTTCTAATATTTCTCCAAGCTTCGGAACTCAAGCCCCTTTGATGTCTAGCTTCTGGTTTAATCCCAGCACAACATAGAAAACACTAGGTTAATACTAATAGAAGAACTACCCAGTCAACCAGTGATCGTATAAGTTGTTGAATAAGATGTTAAAGTGGAGACAATATGCGCACATTTTACATGCGCCTAAATGGAGGCATGCACGCATATGGCTTCCACTTATGCAACATCTTATACGATTACTGGTTGCCTGGGTACTTTCAAAATTTGAGCAAAATCGATTAAGCCTAAGGGGGCGTTCAAAGTGCTTGAAGTTTGTATGGGAAAACGTGGCCAAATGTATGCCAAATGTCGTTAAGTGGCACTGTAAGCGATTAATGATAAAACCCTTTGGTATCATTGTTGGTAACTATATTCCAAACTACTTTGTCGAAGACCGCAAAGTGATCCGATGCCTGTGAGAAAAATTAAAAGAGTTTGATCATAAAACGCTTACAGCGCTACCTATCGACAAAAATCGTAAACTTATTCTACATACATTTGGCCACGTTTTCGCATACAAACTTCAAGCACTTTGAGCACCCCCTTAGGCTTAATCGATTTTGCTCAAATTTTGAACGTAGCTTCTGGGAGTCCAAAATAACCGATTCAGGAGGTAAGACTTGCCCTTTTTCAAAATTTTTGTTTTTCATTTAAGCTTAGGCCACCCTAATGTTTTCTTTTCGGGCTTTAGTATTAAGGAACTTTTTGACATTATGTCCACCGAAGAACGGACATGACAGCTAGAACAAACAAGTTTAAACCGGACACCCGAATTAGATTTGGTGGAAATTAAATCCCAAATTTTTCCACTTCCTACTGCTCATAAGCACTGATTATCACTTTTAGCTTCATGAATTTTGTTGAAAATTAGATCTGAGCTTTTCAGAAAAAGCGTTTGCAATAAGCAAACTACAATACGGAAGATGAATGATTGAAGTCGGATATGGTTAAATTGTACATTTCATGGTAGAGTTAAATGCCGTAATCAGGCTGAGGTCCAAAGAAATATTTTTAGAGATACGGAAAAACGCGGCGTTTCTTCTGCCAAATAAGACGGATCTGATGCTTCTACTTCCGAAAAGTTTTGCCGAGTCCAATGCTGCAGCATGACCAACCAAGCAGCGTTCTTCCCAAAATCTCTACACTCGTCGTTGAACCAACCCAGCAAACCACATATCGTATAAGTAGGTTCACTTCGAATCGCATTTCCTTGGATTTAAAATCATAATCGTTTAAAATGCTAAATCTTGTAGCAACAACGATAACACAGTTTGTATATAAATTATCATTGCGATTGATTTATGATCGTTCAAATTGAAATTAAAATAAGTCATATATAACGCAATTCGTATTCGCTTTGAATGGTATCGACTAAACGGATATTTTTTTTTTTTTTTCTTTTTATTAACGACACTTTACACTGAAAGTGCATTCGTGTCGGATATACGTTTGATCAATTTTATAATTCAAATAGGTATAATTAGTTATTCTATAATTTCACTAGCAAATTTTGAAGACATTTCAAAGCTTATCCATTTTTTTACACTTCCTAGATCGCGTAATCCTCCAGCCTAAATCAGGAGAATCACCGGTATCTTTTGCTTCTGATACATTTTCACTTTTTTGACCTTTACTGTTCATTCGATCTACATCGTTATCATCACTGGATGTTCTAGTTGACAGCCGCCGCTTCGTGGTGGTTTGCAGTTCGTCGTCAGTTGCGCTATCTCCACTGTTGCCGTCGTCGTCGTCGTCGTCGTCGTCGTCGGTTTCATTCGGTGCTGTTGGTTGGTCATCGTTTTGGTTTGTGTGAATAGAAGCAGAGCGCTGAGGTTCAAGTACGTCCGAGCGGGATGCTTGCTTCTGACACTGCTTTTGTTCATCTCTCTCGTGTAATGATACGTGTTTCTCACCCTTCGCATAGGTGACGAGCGAAAGTTGGTTGTCGATCGTGATATGAGCCGGCACCGGTTTCTTCATCTTCATACGTACTACTCTTACGCCATTCTGTAGTCCCACAAAATAGTGTTTCCACACTTCGTTGGATACGGAGATAACATCGCCGTACTGCGCCAGGTAGTCAGATATAATGGAATTAGACATCTGCGGTGATAGGTCGTGAATCCTAATGGTAGTAGTAGGTCCATCGACGTAGATTGGGATGTAGTAGCACGATTCTTTGTATTTGATCGAGTGTTGCAAATTGTGCTGTTTGGCCATACGAGGGGGTACACCTGCATTGTGCATTTCGATGTACACACAGTTTTTCAAGCTATGCAATTGGATGCTCCTGACATCAGCCATGTCGATTTTGACATAATGTTTGAGGAATTCCTCCACTTGATCTGCTGGGACACGCTTTGGAAGGACACTGAAGTCCACCACTAGAGTGTTCTTCCTGTATGAAGACATCTTGTTTCACTACAGGAATCGCGAAGAGCAAGAGCCGCGTAAAAGAACGTGTGTCGCGCACGGAGGGCAACTGTCAACTGACTGAACGGATATATAAAATATCGAACTAAATCACATTGACATAGTCATCCGACCCTTTCACCACCACTGGACCGCCACCATCGGATCGTCGCGTTTTTCTTATTACAATGCACTAAGGGCCAGAATCGCAATCTAGCGGAACTAAATTAATTACTCCTAAACGAAGCATTTCTGACACATAGTGTCTTCGACAAAGTTGTTTGACATCAGCAGGGGCATCTATTGCTAAGAACGTAGTAGTTCGCAACTAGTCCGCATAGGTGGCGCCACCATCTTACTTCTTTGTTTTACGTCCTAGAGACTTGGCGTCTTCGACAAAGTTGTTTATTTTGGCAAAATAAACAACTCTTTCTCAGACGTCTAAATTCCACAGCCTACTGATATCAAGTTATTTAAAAAATAAAAACTAATCAATGAAAAAACAGTTTTTTAAGCTAATTTTGACATTTTTACCAGAAACCATGTAAGTTTAATTTTTTTCCTAATGCATATGTGTCGAGCCAATCACATTGTACGGGAATATGTTGAATATTATCATTAAAAATTTAAAATAAAAATACAAATTCGAAAAAACAGTGTGAATTTCAACCCTTAATATCTCACAAAGCGCAAAAAATCGCAACATCAAATTTTCAGCAAATACGAAGCAATACTAGGTGAACATACTGCCAAAAATTTGGAGAGGTATTTTTTGGTGTTTTTGAGATAATAGCTTTTTAGTAACAGTATAAATATAAGTAGTACCAGCATGTGACTTTTTACTGTTACACATTAGAGAGTTTATGTCTTTGAAAAAGTTGTTCATTTTGACTAAATAAACAACTCTTTCCTAGACGTCAAAATTCCACGGCCTACTGTTTTCGAATCATTGTATATAAACTAGATGTTATTGATAAAAACTGATAATAAAACACATGTTGATGCACTACTATGAACTATTTTTTATTGTTTTTACTTTTACGATACAGAAGTTTAAGCAAATGACAGTTTACTATTGTCAGCATGGGTCAAGATATCTTTTAGATTTTTGCATGGTAATTTCAAAGTTTTTTAAGCTTAACCTATTTTGTCAATCATTTTAAATTTTAGAGCGCGAAATATCTTATCGAAAGCTTGTGGATCTGTTTCTGGATGGAAAGGACGTTGATCGAAGATTGTGAAACAGAAGCTCCACGAAACTGACATGTTCATGACCTACTATGTATCGTAAAAGTAAAAACAATAAAAATAGTTCATAGTATTGTATCAAAATTTGTTTTATTGTCATTTTTTATCAATATAATCTAGTTTATATGCAATAATTCGAAAACAGTAGGCCGTGGAATTTTGACGTCTAGGAAAGAGTTGTTTATTTAGTCAAAATGAACAACTTTTTCAAAGACATAAACTCTCTAATGTGTAACAGTAAAAAGTTACATGCTGACATTACTAATATTTATACTGTTACTAAAAAGCTATTATCTCAAAAACACCAAAAAATACCTCTCCAAATTTTTGGCAGTATGTTCACCTAGTATTGCTTCGTTTTTGCTGAAAATTTGATGATGCGATTTTTTGCGCTTTGTGAGATATTAAGGCTTGAAATTCACACTATTTTTTCGAATTTGTATTTTTATTTTAAATTTTTAATGATAATATTCAACATATTCCCGTACAATGTGATTGGCTTGACACATATGCATTAGGAAAAATTTAAACTCACATGGTTTCTGGTAAAAATGTCAAAATTAGCTTAAAAAACTGTTTTTTCATTGATTAGTTTTTATTTTTTAAATAACTTGAAAACAGTAGGCTGTGGAATTTTGACGTCTGAAAAAGAGTTGTTTATTTTGCCAAAATAAACAACTTTGCCGAAGACGCCAAGTCTCTAGGACGTAAAACAAAGATGTTAGATGGTGGCGCCACCTATGCGGACGAGTTGCGAACTACTACGTTCTAAGAAATAGATGCCCCTGCTGATGTCAAACAATTTTGTCGAAGACATCATGTGTCGGAAATGCTTCGTTTAGGAGTAATTAATTTAGTTCCGCTAGATTGCGATTCTGGCCCTTAGTGCAATGCCAGTACTTACATTTTTTTCTGTATCTACTGATGTTTCCAGGCATCCCAAAAGCACTCACCATCCGATTCACTCTTTTAACCCTTCTTACACGCCTTCAATATAACTTAAACACTGCGACGGGCCATGTTCCCATTGAGCTGCTGAAATTAATTTGAAACACTGTCGCGGTGCAAAACCATCGCCCATCCGTCCCGAAAATAACGGTGCGCAAATATTTTAAACAGTATCTGCACCCGGCCAATCGATTAAACTTGATTCGTATCCACACTAAACGTCTAAGAATGGAATTCCCGCTCCGGCACCAGATTCTCACTTTGCAAATAATGCTACCCAACCCATCTCTCCCGGAGGATGTTTTTTTTTTACTAGCGCGAGGCGTTGTGCCGTGATTCGGGACACTTTCAACGATTTCTTCCTTAGCCGGTGACCATCAAACGAAGCACTGATTTGACCGCTGGCACTTCTTTCACTATATCGCAAGTATTCAATCCAGAATAATAAATTTTCTAATTTTTAACAACATTTTTCCGCGACGACGACGGCGACCGAGCGATGCGAACGTTGTAAACATTACTGGCTGTAAATAGCGCCAACTGGAATTCGCTACATGTTGTATAAACTGACAGATCTCAATATGATATATCAGAACAAATAAATATTGAACGGAATCGTAAGGACTTAGGAAGATTTGCTACCCAGTCTTCATACCAGTATGTATGGGAAAGTGACAAAGCAGTATCACAGCAAGAAAGTTAAGTTTATATTGGCATAAATGCCAACATCATTTCAAGAGAAGTTGGTTGGTGCAGTGGTATAGTATCAGACTCATGATCTCGAGGTTCTGTGTTCGAGACTGGTTTTCAACTTTTTTTTTGTCGATACATATTTTGAAACTTCGTATAACTAATCACAGAAAGTCCTTTTTGGTCGTTTAAATCGTTTGATTGAGATGTCGTATTTCTGATCATAAGAAATCGAAAACAGTCGCCTGAAGTATGTATATCGCCTCCACTTTGGTGTGTATATAGCAGTTTTGTGCACTTTATACGATTGATTTGGTTTCTATATGGTGATGCATATCGAAAATTATACAGTCCAAAATGTTAACTGGGAATTGTTCATTTTGTACCGGACAACCCTTACGGCTGCATACAGGGGGTGGCCAAAATGTTTGGGATAGGCAACTTTTTTTTTTCTCATAAAAAAGTTCAACATGCTGTAACTTTTCATAGAGTGCATAAAATTTTTTCAAATTTTGACTATTTCTCAACCTATCATGTGTGCATCATTGGTAAAAATTCAGGCTCGATTGGTTAATCTTTCGCGAAGCTAGAGCCGTTCTCGTATAAAACTATTTTTTAAACAACTAATTTTTGAGCTGTCATATCTCGAAGACCAATAAACCGAAATTAATGAAATTTTGAGCAATTATCAACAATATATGATTGCTTAAAAATACTTTAAAACATAGTTACTTTTTAAACATCTAAAAAAGTTATGATGATTTGGCATTTTCACCCATATAGAGGAAAATAAGTCAAATTTACAATACTGCACAAAACATACTAAATGTGTTCTTCCTTTAATCTAAATAGGCTCTAATAAATCTTATTATAGATATCTTAAGAATAGATTAGAAAATCTACGGATATCAAAAATAAAATTGAATTACATAGATGTGAAAAATTGACATTTGTGGCCGCCGGGGAAAGGAAAACCAGTCAAAGTCTCTTGAGCGAACAGTTTTTATTTCTTCAGGTGTTGCTTTTAAGCTGGAAAAATCATAGTTAGTTGTAGTTCAGTAATTTAAGCGTTCAATATAACTCACAGTTTCGTTGACTATTAAAGTCTTGTCCCTTCTTGACTTCCACAGATAAATTTTGAGGTCACGATACAACTAGTTATAAAAATAAACTGATAATTTGCGATTCAATTCAATACATGACAACTTACTTACAATTCAATGTAGAGATTTACTGATACTTCATCCGAACAATATCGTTACTGTTCGTGCTAAATAGCTATCTATAAGTTCAGATTAAAGCGCATACATTTTTAGAAAACAATCAAATTCTAGAGGTACTTAAAGGGTGAGTCGATAATTATTGTGCCATTTTCAAACTAGCGTAACTTTTTTTCTACTTCACCGAAATCAACCAAATTTTGCACAGATTCTTCTTATAGTCTGATGTTTACATATGTTTAATTGAGCAGTTATCAGTGAGATTCCGATGAATATAGAATAAATTTAGTTAACAGTTCTCAAAAAGATGTTGTACAATCACATGCTAAAATCTAAAATTATGGTATCGCGCCTTCGAACAAATAATGATTCTACATTATCGGATCATCTTAATGTTCGTCAATATGTTTCAGGAACGGTTGTCAGTGAAACATAAGCTTGGAGCTGGGTGAAAACCAAGCACGATGCGCATAAACAAACCAGAAAGCTTAAATTGTTTGTTTCAGGTGGAACCTGAACATGGCCACATGGAGGGCATCAATCTAAAATATCTTGAATTTGACCTAAAACGCATCCTAAATTTGAACCGATACCAAAAAGTTGAAATACATATATATACTAAACTACTGTAAAAATTTGGTTTCATTTCGTTCACTGTAGACAATTTGCGTATCAGTTGAAGGTAGGGTGGCACAATAATTAACGACTCACCCTTTACATTACAAAATAAATTGATCTAGGGTTGATCTTGGCCATCAGCGTGATCCACACACATAGCCACATCACCATCCGTGTTGCCAGGGTCCACAACATTTTTTCGAGAAAGACCTTAAAAGTGTTAATCCATCATAACTTTTTTCAACGTTTGAATACTACCTACGTTTTAAAGAATTTTCAAGCATAAATATATTGTTGATAAACGTTCAAACTTTCATTTAATTCGGTTCACCGATCTCCTAGATATGACAGCTCAAAAATTAGTTGTCTGAAAAATAGTGTTTTACGAGTACGATTCTAGCTTCGCGAAAGATTAATCAATCGAGCTCAAATTTGTACCAATGATGAACATATAATAGGTTGACAAACAGTCAACATTTGAGATTTGAAAAGTTACAGTATGTTGAACTTTTTTGTGAGAAAAAAAAAAGTTGCCTATCCCTAACATTTTGGCTACCCTCTGTAGTTGATTGGCCTTGATGGCAGCAAAAAATAATTCACTCCATGAGAAATTCCATTTGTATCTATCACTATGTGTGTGAAGAAGTATAAACAAACGTATTTTGTCTTGTTTTTTTTTGCCATCCGACTCTCACCAGGCGGCAGTACTGCGGCTGCTCTAAGGTGACGTTACTAATCACTGAGCTTTTATGCGAATCATTGGCTTTTTACTTTTGAAAAGACAATTACACCGCCTTCGCCCCGAGGCCGCACAGAGTGAACATTACCAACATCAGACAACGGACAACACATATACAGTTGGGACTTCTATATGACGCTGTCACCCACTTCAAGCCCACCGTAATTACCACGTTGGCTATCAACAAATAGAGTTAATCTTGTTCGTTTTGGATTGGTGTTTCTCGGTGATATCTTAATTAGACTCGTAATTTTAGTTTACGTTTCAACCTACTTTTATTTTTTCGGTCATCATCAGAACTATATAAAAGAACATAAATAAACAAATTTTCACAATATTAACACATAATTACAAACATTTTCAAATTTCAAATTAATTGGACAAACACTTACACTTTCCGCCGCGCCTTCGTTCTTTGGGGCGGCTCACTTAATTCTAATTATCTATGTCAGGTTACGTCTCTGTGTCGTCTTGTTCGTTGCTGTTCGTCTTTCAGTTTGTGTATCAAGTTGTTGTATGTGTTTGAGAACCCGTCTACGTCACGTTGTAAATTAACCGTCGTTTCTCTGTTTATCTTAATGTGAACTACCTCTGCTGCTAGCCTGCTCGCGTCATTGTTGATTCTCTCCAGAATTCTAGTTCGGGAGAAGTCAAATCGATGTCCGTTGTCTAGCGCGTGTTGGGTGAGTCCCGTAGCTGATGCGTTCGTGCGTACCGAGTTCTTGTGTTGCGCTATGCGCTTGTCAAGTGTTTGAGAAGTCTGTCCAATATATTCCTTCTGTTCACATGCTCCACAAGGGATAGAATACACTACGTTTGTCTGTTTAAATGTTGGTATTGTGTCTTTTAGTTTTGTGAAGATAGTTGTTTTCATCTTGTCGCATGGTTTGAAGGAAGCGGTGATGTCATATTTTTTTAGCGTCTTGTTCACCTTCTCGCTGAGACCCGGTACGTAAGGGATGGACACGTACTTTTTCGGTTCGTCGTTGCACTCCCTCTCTAACGTGTTGTACAGCCGGTGTACCCGATCCCTCACCGTTCGTCGAATGAGATTCTCCGGGTAGTTGTTGTTACGGAGAATGCTCTTCACTGTACCAATGCTCTCTGTTCTTCGTTCGACGTCCGTCAGTTTGAGTGCTCGGTCGACCAACGCGATCATCGTGTTAACCTTGTGGGTATGCGGGCTCTCCGAGTTGTAGTCCAGGTAGCGACCATCCTTCTGTTTCGGGAACCAGATCTTCTTCTGTGGAGCGGACCTGGTGTGATGGTTAGAATACTTGACTATCACGCCGAGGACCTGGGATCGAATCCCACTCCCGACAAACTCGCAAAAAATGTGAGTTCTTCCTTCGGAAGGGAAGTAAAGCGTGGGTCCCGAGATGAACTAGCCTAGGGCTAAAAATCTCGTTAATACAGATAAAAATAAAAATAATAAAAAAAAAAAAAAAAAAAAAAAAACCAGATCTTCTGGATTTGCTCTCCGTTCCTCGTGAGCGTGAGATCCAGAAAGCGAAGCGACCCATTCGTTTCCTCTTCCACAGTGAAACTCAGCTTCTCATCGATGGCGTTGAATTGCTCCACCAGATCTGGTTCCCGAAACAGAAGGATGGTCGCTACCTGGACTACAACTCGGAGAGCCCGCATACCCACAAGGTTAACACGATGATCGCGTTGGTCGACCGAGCACTCAAACTGACGGACGTCGAACGAAGAACAGAGAGCATTGGTACAGTGAAGAGCATTCTCCGTAACAACAACTACCCGTAGAATCTCATTCGACGAACGGTGAGGGATCGGGTACACCGGCTGTACAACACGTTAGAGAGGGAGTGCAACGACGAACCGAAAAAGTACGTGTCCATCCCTTACGTACCGGGTCTCAGCGAGAAGGTGAACAAGACGCTAAAAAAATATGACATCACCGCTTCCTTCAAACCATGCGACAAGATGAAAACAACTATCTTCACAAAACTAAAAGACACAATACCAACATTTAAACAGACAAACGTAGTGTATTCTATCCCTTGTGGAGCATGTGAACAGAAGGAATATATTGGACAGACTTCTCAAACACTTGACAAGCGCATAGCGCAACACAAGAACTCGGTACGCACGAACGCATCAGCTACGGGACTCACCCAACACGCGCTAGACAACGGACATCGATTTGACTTCTCCCGAACTAGAATTCTGGAGAGAATCAACAATGACGCGAGCAGGCTAGCAGCAGAGGTAGTTCACATTAAGATAAACAGAGAAACGACGGTTAATTTACAACGTGACGTAGACGGGTTCTCAAACACATACAACAACTTGATACACAAACTGAAAGACGAACAGCAACGAACAAGACGACACAGAGACGTAACCTGACTTAGATAATTAGAATTAAGTGAGCCGCCCCAAAGAACGAAGGCGCGGCGGAAAGTGTAAGTGTTTGTCCAATTAATTTGAAATTTGAAAATGTTTGTAATTATGTGTTAATATTGTGAAAATTTGTTTATTTATGTTCTTTTATATAGTTCTGATGATGACCGAAAAAATAAAAGTAGGTTGAAACGTAAACTAAAATTACGAGTCTAATTAAGATATCACCGAGAAACACCAATCCAAAACGAACAAGATTAAGTAAGCGGTGATCCAAACCATATCAAGAGAAATAGAGTTAATGTTTGGTAATGATTTCTCAAGCATTCCCAGTTAGTATTTCTGAAGTTTGTGCTCTAAAGAGTCCTCCAGGAACTCATGGTGGATTTCCAGCAGGTATTGCTTGAGAAATCATCCCAGCAAGACTTCTTTGATGATTTCCAATACGAATTCCAGGAGAAATTTCTACATTGTTTTAAGGGGATCAGAAGTGAATAGCCAGTAAGAATACGAGGAAATATTCCCTAAGCCCCAAATCTCTAATAAAAAATTTCCGAAGGAACGCATGAAAAAATATCTGGGTGAATTTCTTAAAAATTCCACAGAAAAGTTAGGCTCAATAGAGATATCGCAATTCTGAGCACAAATTTGACCCAATTGGGTTCTAGAATCACCGATTTAGTCTAGAAAAACTATGTTTGAAAATTAAATTTGAAATGGGTTTTGAAGGTTTGTTCTAGCAAAAATTTCACTTGAACCCTTTGCGCCACCCCCAAATATCAACCGAAATCGCTCATTTTTTTACAGCTCACTTATTTCGACTAGTAGATCACTTTCCACTTGGGAAATCTTACCCCGGAGAGATTTTTTGAAATTAGCCCCACCCAATGACGGATGAATAAAGAAAAAATAAGGATTTTTTGGAAGAAATCCAATAGGAATTTTTGATGAAATTCAAAGAGGATTTTATGAAGGATTTTTGGTGTTGACAAAACACTGTAGAAATCACAGAAGGAACTTCTGTAGGAATCCCAGTAAATATTCCTAGATGAATTCCATGAGGACCTCTTGGGAAAATCGAAGGGAAAACGACAAGAGGAACTCTTGGAAGAATTCATGGTGAAGTCTTTGGAAAAAAATATTGAAACTCCTCTGCAAATGCTTGATAGGATTTATCTCGGAATTCTAGCTGAGAATGCTCCAGAGGTTTCTCCAAATATTCCAACACAAATCCTTCATGCAATTTCAATAGAAATTTCTCTTGTGAGTTCTCAAGAGATTTCCGAAGGATTTTGGGATTTATCTCGAAATACGAACAGAAATTCTTACTAGAACTCTTTCAGATATCTCAACAAAGATTTATTGAAGATTTATTGGCAGAATTTCTCAAACAATTTAAGGTCGGATTTCTTCAGGAATTGTTCTTAGGAGTCCTTCAAGTATTCCTGAAGGATTCCCTTCGTAGTAAGAATGGCCTGAGGAATTTCATCAAGTCTTCCTGGTAAATTTGATCAAAAATTCCTGAATGAATACTCAGTATTCCCCGAGCAATCTTATCAAGAATTCCTGAAGGAATTTGAAGTGGATATCCAGCAGGAATAACAGAGTAAATTTTAAGAAAAAAATCACACAGGGGTTCCTATCCCTCCAGGGGTTTTCCGATGATCCCTCCAGTAGTTTTCCCAAGAACTTCACCGGAAAATCTCTTTGGTATTTCCCCAAGTTAAGATACAGGGTGCTCGATGAACAAATTGAGATTTGAATTATGAAAATAAATCCACGTACTCCGGTGATACTCGAACTCACGACTTCCAATTCGCTAGACGGGTACTTCTATTCCTTCAAGCTACGGAGTCACTCGACCATCTCCGTCGCCAGTAGGCGTAGAACTGAACCTGATTCCACAGCCGCACATGGTTTTTGCTTCTATTTCACAATCCAAATCTCCTGCAGATGGGATTAGATAAACATCTTTTCATAATTCAAATTTCTATTTGTAAATCGAGCACGTGTTTCTGTTGTGTCATGGATGTCAAAGCATTTTCAACAGTATAATTTACACATGGCTTGGTCAGCCAAAGCAAAATCAAGAAATTGACTTTTGCTTCCAATAATATGGTATTTAAAAAAATGAACATCATACTTTTAAAATGTATTTAACCTTATACGTTTGTGCAAGTATTTAAATAAAACAACAAGATGTCCAGTGTAATTGCTACATTCTTATTCAATCGTTTTTCTCTCACTTCCAGCAATTCGATTAGTGCAACTCACACGGATATCGAACAATCCACCGCTCCCCCATCCGACCCCAGTCCAGACCAGCATGCTTCAACCGGAACCTTCAGCCTGCTGTTGGCTCTATGTGTCCATTCGCTGCTCGAGGGCCTAGCCATCGGCGTTCAGAACTCATCTGCCAAAGTGCTGCTGCTGCTGGGAGCCGTCAGTGCACACAAATTTGTGGTCGCCTTCTGTCTGGGAGTGGAAGTAAGCTCTCACCAGTTGCAGCAGGGTGGCCGCCGCCAATCCAGCATGGTGCAGATTGTGATCTTTTCGCTGGGCTCGGTTTGCGGTATCGCCATCGGAATGGCACTGGATGGATTGGACGATACTTTTAACAGAGTGGTGATACCGGTACTGCAAGCTGTTGCCGGCGGGACACTGCTGTATGTGACGGTCAGCGAGGTGCTACCGCGAGAACGGAGCAAACGGAAGCCGGGAGCTGTGGTTGGAGCTTGGCAGTTGCTTGCGGTGATCGCCGGATTCATTGTGATGACTTTCTTGAGCATGGTTATAACGGAACAATAAATGTAGCTACACTGAATAAGAAAACGCGCCTCATTCATTTTACTCGAATATCATATAATTTAGACCACAGTGTTACCAAAAGTCATCCAATTTATTTGAACAGAAACAGTAATTTGAAAATATGACATTATTAGCAGATTATCTTTATATTTGATTCTCTTGAAAGAAAAAGCTAAATTTAGGTTTTCTTAAATTCGACTACTTATTTTAAAAATTGATGTTCTTTTGGAGTTATTCGATTTGATAAATGAGATTTTAAAATAGCAAACAACGCCAAAGTGTAAGCATTTTCTTCTAGAACTCTTGCTAAGCAGTTGTAACTAGTCTGAATTAGTTATTTAGACTAGTTACATCTGTGTAACAAGAGTCTGAAGCCATTTTTTGTGATCCAAGTGCAAATGTTTATGTTCGGTGCGAGAACAATAGTAAAATCAAACCACTCTTGAATGTCGCTCTTGTTTGCGAATCAAACTAGCTTGGTGGTGAACAGTTATTGAATAACATTCCAAGAATTTCTTTATGTGAATCACTTTCTAACGACTTTTTGATGATACGTCGAAAAGATTTCACATCACTTCAGAACCCCTCCTCCAATAATCGATGTATGTAGAAAAAACTTTCAATGACGACTCCTGTTCAAACTGACCGCATCGGTCAACTGACACTTTCCGGTATCTGCTTCAATCGAAATCCCATTCAACGGGCGCCAACTTTCCGTTCCGGGATGAGTCCCATTTTATCCTACTTCTAGCATATGAATGGAAAACTTTGCTTTTGAAAATTATGTGTAAGGAAGATTGTCAAATTTAATATTTATGTTCTACGCCCGAGGAGAAACTTACTCAGCCCAAGATTCCACATCCTTCCTTCCGCTCCAGAGACCAAGATGGTGGTTCTAGTTCGCTTGCTCTATTCATGTTCATCTTGGAAAGCGCTATGTGCATCACTGATTTCCTTGCTGATCCCTGGAGACCTGGTAAGAAAATCTTCTTTCTCACCTCCCCGCCCACATCAGGCTCCTTCAGTCACCCACAAGTAGGTACGAGGAACATGATTTCCTAGGCAGCACCGGATTATCATATCCACACATGCTCGTTGCCACCGTAAAATCACACCATGTCGCATAATTCATGCTGCAGAACGAGAACACTTACTCACACGAAAAACGAGACATAAATCTGGGCGCTTAAAATTCCCTATCCTTTCGTTCGGAATGTACAGTACAGTGCCTAGTGTAGGTATGTGTGGTTGTGCCCACAAAATTCGGCAGTCGCAAAATTTCCGCTTCTCATAATTCGAAACTACACCAATTCTTCCGAGATTTCCCGCTCACTGCAAGCGAGGATTTTCATTTCGTGCACTTCCTTGGCGGTCGTTCCATGTTAAATAGAAGAAAATTTGAAAATATACCGTCATCAAATTGTTGTTCGAACTACTTCATCTCATTTTTTGGTTTATTTTTTTCAATTTTATTACCTTATATTTTAACTTATGCTTATTCTACACTTTCCTCGGAAGGTGGGCAGGGTCAACCTGAACTGTTTTGCAAGCATCAAGCACTGATGCTCACGAGCAATTAGATCTGACCTGCTGAAAGCAAGGGTATCATTACCCTTAAGGCCCTATCAGCTGCACCAGAAGGTTGCTGACAGTAGGATCTTCACCTCCCCGGCCCTTATCGGGGACCCTTTTCCAACCGCGGGCTCGGATCCAACCCAGTAGACCAACGCTACGACAACAACGCTACCAAGATGTTCTCTTCATGGCCACTTAATCGCTGTATGGGTCGATAACGACCGCAGGGCACCGGTATGACCTACGAAGCCGACTCCAAACCCCTGGACAACCTCTTGTACCGCATATGAACTTGCCATTCTCTGAGTCCACGCGCCACCTCCTCTGTAGCTCCAAGACGATGTGGCCGATAGCCGTTGAATCGGCATTCCAGCCAATCTCATCCCTACACATCCTCTGGACAAGATTGTACAGAGTTGTGTCCTCTCCGCATGTGGAAATCAATAGCTGCAATAGCTACTTTTAAGGCCAGATTCGGAAATCCGTCCGGACCTGGGGTTTTACCTACGCTAAGGGTCTTTGCTATCCATGCAAATTCCATATCGGTGATCCTCTCCTCATCGCCAGCCCCAGTCCCTGGCTGCCTATGAAAGGAGGCCAAGGACTATGATCGTGACGCGAAAAAAAAACCCTCGATTATCCCTTCTAACATCTCTGGAGTTTGCTCTGTAGGAGCCATTAAACCTCTCGTCTTGGTCATCACGATCCTGTAGGTATCACCCCACGGATTCTGACAGAGACTCTCAAAGCAGGCCTCTTTGCTTACCCTTATCTCGGTCTTCAGCGCGGCTTTAGCAGCGACGAACACCACCTGTCGTTTGGATCGATCTTCCTCAGTTCGTGCTCGCTGCATTCGCCACCTGGCCCGTAGGCAGGCGCAGCGCAGGTCTGCCATCGCTTAAGTCCACCAGTAAGCCGGCCCAGTCAACCAGTGATCGTATAAGATGTTGAATAAGATGTTAAAGTGGAGGCGATATGCGTACATTTTACATGCGCCTAAATGGAGGCATGCACGGATATGGCCACCACTTTAGCATCCTATGAAACATCATATACGATTACTGGTTGTCTGGGGTAGTCTTCCATTTCTAGGGTGGACTCACCTAGGCATGGTCGCATCACACGAACCGCTACCAACTCATCACCGCGTAGACCGAGGAAGTTTCAGTAACGGTAGAGTGTCTCCCTTAATACTTCGTCGTTAAAGTATGATGTCTTCCACCTAAGGAGACCTTGTCCTAGCCACCTCTCCTTCTATCCGCTGCCTGCTGTTGTTGTTGTCGATACTGTAGCGAACCGCCAAGTAATCACTGTGAGTATAGCCACTGTCTACTCTCCAGTTTGAACCACTTGTTAGGCCAGGACTACAAAATGTAATGTCGATAATCGACTCCGCACCGTTCCTGCTAAAGTTACTTTTGTTGCCGAGACATTATCCAGATCGACATCTAGCAGGATCTGACCCCGCTGGTTCATGAAATGACTTCCACATTCCACGGCCCAGGCATTAAAGTCCCGCTATTACCACCGGCCTTCGCCCTGTTAGCACGATCGTCATACAATCCTGCATCTGCGTGAACTGCTCAATCGGTCACCGCGGAGACGCAAACTAGCTACAACTGGCTAAACTCCGGTTTGGCTACCACGAAGCCCTCATAGGTAGTAGACACCAACTCCTGGACGGGATATTTATCCGTCGTCCATACAGCCGCCTTTTTTTTTGAATTTCTTTATATTTGTGAATTTTAACTTAATGCTAATTCATAGCCGCCATTTCTCTGGACCCTTCCGTGACCCAATTTCCGTTGCCAGCGGGTACTCGCTATAATGGCAATGGCGATATCCGTTCCTCACTCAGAAACCGCCTGACAAAGCAGTTGCTGAGCTGCGTCACAGTTGTTTAGATTCGGCTGCGTTTCCTGCACTGTGATTTGTCCACTGCGGCTTGCTTGAAGGTCGGGCACCTTGGACCACCCGTTGGATGGCTGTTGTTCACGAATTTCCCTGTATAAAACAGACAAATGGGTGGACTCGTGCAGCCTTTTGCCTTATGGCCTTCAGCGCTGCATCTCCTACACCAGGTAATCTCAAAATTTTTGGAATTTGCGACCCACTATTGATTTTTATAAAATTTGGCGACCAACCAGCACTTATTTTCATAAAGTAAGTATACAAATAAGTATCAGTTAGCTTCAGAAAATTCTTAGTTTAGAGATTTAGAAATACGATTCAAAGTTTCTAATATTTTTTATATATTTAAATATATTTTTGTTTATTACAAACAATATTTACAAAATCTTTGAATTTCATGCTTCTGTAGAACTTTGAAATATTCTTCAAAATAAAAGATCGGGTTGAAAATGCTATACATATTTACGGCGAGTAGTAGTTCTGCTTTCACTGCTGCATGATGATCAGATAAATCCTCTTTAAATTTTTAGTCATATCCTTCATACACACATATTTTTTTTCTAATATTGATGAAATCACTTTTCAGTTATTCTGATTTCGTTAAAAAATCAGATTATCGACATTCAGCAGAATTTCACCTAAGTTAACTTTGATGGAATTCGATAAAGATAAGGTTTCTTACCAAAGTTTGGTAATTCTTTGCAGATGTTTTGATTTTTAAATGTTTTAAATTTCTCAACTGCAGTACTTGGCGTATGAATCTAACTGAAAATGCAGACTTGGTAACAGTTGCACTCAACTTGAATTCATTTTCTTTTCACAGAAACTAGTAAAAATCTATTGATGATGATTAACCTGGGCTTGTTAGGGCAAATTCTTAGTGGAATTCAAAGGAACAGTACTTAACGCGATTTTCTTTTTATTTAAAAACCTATTATTTTACCCCAATCGTAAACCTTTTGATTGAAAACGCATAGTTTAAGAGTGGATTTCAGAACGCAAACAATAGTTTCAATATTCAATATACTCCGGATTGAAACTTGTAATACTTAATCTTAAATAGAATTGAGGAGAAACCTTATTTCTGGAAATTACCGTGCCGATTCTCCAATGGATTATTTGTAAATTAGATAATGGCTAGCAATATCACTTGACATTAGTAAATTTTGACATTTTTTAACATTTTGCCCAAGCCTTCGCGACTCACCAAAAATCAGCCCGCGACCCACTAGCGGGTCGCGACCTATAGTTTGAGAAACGCTGAGTTTGATTGGGCCTTGGCAGTCTCATGACTTGTTTCCTAGTTATCCAGACGTTTGAAACTAACCTCCGGTGGCTCGTCATAACAGGCTACCTGTGCTCCTACCGGCCCTTTCCATAGCCTGACTGCGGTGCCCACTTGCGCGTCGCATTGCCGTGACGAGCTCTTCCACTTCGGTGACTTCGTCTTCGTCCCAACAGGGCCATTTTAAGGTCCTTGGTTATGTTGAACTTCGTGGACCCAAAGTCGATGACCTTGCCAAGTTGTTGCAGCCACCTCTATTGCAGACAGCAAATCTATCTTAAAGTTGATGACCCTCATCAACCACGCTTTGTCCACTATCTCAGATTAGCCGGGGAATGAATCTGAGCACCCAAACTGGAGCTGCGTGCGCAGCTTACTGCATTTGACTCCTCACACTTCTCTTTAGGGGCTGTCCATAAACCACGTTGTCATTTTTTCCTAAACTTTAGGTTTTGAATGGTTTTAGGTAATCACATGTTCTTTTTGTTCACTGGGCATGTCACTGATGGTCTCGGCTTCTAATATTCTGTCGCTGATTTTCGGTTGCAATGCTCTTGTACAACTTGCTCGCCGGGGCCAACCCCCTACTTCACAGTGCATATATGAGCTTTGAAACCTTCTCTGGCACTCGGGCGCCGACCTGTCCATCACTCTTGGTGGCCATCCATAAATCACGTGGTCGCTATGGGGAGGGGGGGAGTCTGCCGAAAGACCACGAAAAGCCACTTTTGCGACGAAACCACGTGGTTTTGCCTTTCTCGTACACCGAAGTGTACTGAAAGGCTATATATTCACTCAAAAAACGAATTTTCGATAGAAGGCTCGGAGGATGAAGTCACATATACCAATCAACTCAGTTCGACGAATTGAGATGATGTCTGTATGTGTGTATGTGTGTATGTATGTCTGTGTACAAAGTACAAAAAGGTCACTCACTTTTAAGGCACTTTCCATTGGCCGATTTTTCGTATTATAGCTCGAATCGAACCGGAATTTTACAGCATTGTTTGCTATTAAAAATGGTCCGGATTGGTCAAGGCGTTCCGGAGTTATGGCCATTTGAGTGATCCGGACCAGCACCGGTAGAATTGGCCACATATAAAACTGAACCAAGTCCCATCATGCGACACATCAAACTGCGGCGATTTTTGTAACCTTCAGCATGGGTGACAAATTTTGTGCGGTTATCAACACAGGAGACCGAAAATTCTACGATTTCGGTCCAAAATTCAAGATTGGGGCTGTCCATAAACCCACGTGGTCATTTTTTGGGACTTTTCAAACCAGCCACCCCACCCCCCCCGCGTGGTCATTTGTCCATACACATTTTTTTTTTCTTCCATACAAAATTATCATTGGCCGAACCCTCCCCCCCCCCTTATGACCACGTGGTTTATGGACAGCCCCATTGCGGTCTAAATCCAAAATGGCGGCTCCAGAATCAAAATGGCGGCTGTATAATGGAGTTTTAAGCCCTAAACCTTGCAATATGGGTATATTTTGTGTGGGGAAGATGTTTGGAGTCCAATAATGGCGACCAGAATATCCAAGATGGCGGTCTAAAATCTAAGATGACGCCTCCACTTTCAAGATGGCGGCTGTTTAATGGAGTTTTAGGCCCCAAAACCATGCAATATGGGTATATTTTGTATGGGGAAGATGTCTGGAGTACAAAAATAACGACCTGCATATCCAATATGGTGGTCTAAAATCCAAGATGGCGGTTTCAAATTCAAAATGGCGGCTGTATAACGAAGTTTTAGGCCCTAAAACCATGCAATAAGGGTATATGTTGTATATGAAAGCCGGTATAACGGAGTTTTAGGCCCTAAACCATTCAATAAGGGTATATTTTGTATGGGGAAGATGTCCGGAGTCCAAAAATGGCGACCTGAACATTCAAAATGTCGGTCTCAAATCAAAGATGGTGGCTCCAAATTCAAGACGGTGGCTGTTTAAAGCAGTTTTAGGCCCTAAATGCATTTAATATGGGTATATTTGGTATAGGGAAGATGTCTGGAGTCCAAAAATGGCGACTACAATATGCAAAATGGTGACCCAAACACCAAGGTAGCGGCTTCAAATTAAAGACGGCGGCTGTTTAATGGCGTTTTAAGCTCTAAATCCATGCCATATGGGTTTATTTGATATAGGGACGCATTCTGGACTCTAAAAAATGGTGACCAGGGTATCCAAGATGGCGATTAAAAATCCAAGATGGCGGCTCCAAATTCAAGATGGTGGCTGTTCATTGGAGTTCTGGGCTCTAAAACCATGCAATATGGATATATCTGGTATGGGGAAGAAGCGTGGAGTCCTAAAATAAAGACCAGAATATTCAAGCTGGCGGGTTTAAATCCAAAATTGCGGCTCAAATTTCAAGATAGCGGCTTTTTGTTATGATAAAATGGGAGAGCGTCCAGGTGCATTTTTGACTCGCATTTTTGAGAGCATCAACAAAACGCCCGAAAACGGAAATGCTACTCAATGTTAATCGCGAGTGAGCAAGGCCCATATAGCCGAGGCAGTAAACGCACGGGTATTCAGCATGACCATGCTGAGGGTGACGGGTTCGATTCCCGGTCGGTCCAGGATCTTTTCGTAAAGGAAATTTCCTTGACTTCCTTGGGCATAGAGTATCTTCGTGCCTGCCACACGATATACACATGCAAAATGGTCATTGGCAGAGGAAGCTCTCAGTTAATAACTGTGGAAGTACTCATAGAACACTAAGCTGAGAAGCAGGCTTTGTCCCAGTGAGGACGTTACGCCAAGAAGAGGAGGAGGAGCAAGGCTACTCATTGCTTTTTCAGCTCTGTTTGTTGTTTAGATGACGAGATCCGTACTTTCGGTATTTGCAAGGCAGCCATTGTGACGGCCATCTTTGGATTCGCTCATATATGTCCTTGAGAGTTTGGGGCTCAAACATCAAAGCCACATAAATGATATGATTTCTGGTGCCATGTAATGGATTTTTGTTTAACATATGAAAGTGCGGTATTCATCAACATGTCACTTGAGTTTTGATGAAATGTGCTTTCGAAGGCACGAGAAAGGCGCCATCACCGCTAGGTGGATTAATTAGGGGTTTTTTATTTGGTAATTTATTTTTCCTGTCTGTTCCAAAAGCATAAAATCAATTTTTATTCGACTAAGTCCGTACAAACAAACCACCTGTATCTTAAGAAAAATAGCAGAGGGAGAAAGTTGTGGCACTTGAAGCGAAAACACCTTTTTATTACTCGAAAATTCAACTTTGAGGCGATTGCGCCACCTCTAAATCTCAATATTTTTGGCTTAAACTCAGAGAAACTCTTTTTGTGTTATTTGAATCCATAAGTGCTAACGAATTCAAGGTTTCAACAACTTTTGAAAAATAAGCCGCAGCCTAATCCAGCGGAAATTGTCGCACTTCCACATTTGGTATTTCTGTTGGAGAAACTCTCTTCCCCAGCAGATCCGGTGGGAAAAATCAATCAGTCACATTTCACTACTGACTGCACCATGTCGTATTCGAAATCTACTATTAGGCTAATACAAATTTCGATTTTCTCTTATGTCACCGCCCCCTCGGAAAATTTTGGTCGGAATTCAACATTTTGAGGGGGGCACAAATAAAATGTTCAAGAAAATCAACAAATTTAAGGTGTAATTCGAGTTCCACAGAAACTTTCTTAATTAATCCAATAAGTTTATCTATGTTGCCTAATTGTTTGGATATTTTTCCATCGAATACATTTATTATTTATCATCCTCCCCCTTAACGAGTCAACGAGCGCTGTGACAAAAGAAGAAAATGAGATTTGTTCCTGCCTTATTATTAACAAAAACAAAATTCTAATTCTACGTCGACCATTCTTCGTAACACTCGTCATATAACTGAAGGAAAATTTATATCGATCCATTCGCTTATTTTTCTTCCCTTGAGTTCATTTCAGTATATAGATCAATACAGACTAAACGTAAACTACGTAAAGGTGATTCAATTTTACTCATTACTATTCGCCTCGTATTCACTATACATACGAGCAGTACTTTTCGTGACAAAGATTCACCCCCGCGACCGCATGCACCACACTAATGTAGAGTACAAAAAGCGAGAGTTTTTCAACGTGTTGTACAAAACACAGGCTAATGAGAAAATTCAGTTAAACTTTTTCTTTTATTTTGCATCCCTTTCCGCTTTTTTCTCAAGAATACTTGAAAGTTGCATAATCCCAGCTAATTTAAGTACATGTTTACAAGGTCAGGTCAGGTACAAGATCCAGTTTGCCTAAAATTTTATGTCACATATTTCTCTTCTAGCAGAAACGAAATAATAATAAGAGAGCAGATGGGTCCACTGGTCGAAAGATCATACAAGATTACCTTTGTACGGGTCCCCTCACATTGCTCAATTTATGACAATGAGAAGGCGGACTCTCTCGCAAAAGTGGGCGCACAGGAAAGCGAGATGTATGATAGAAGAATTTCACACATTGAATTTTTCCATTTAGTTCGTCAGAGTTCTCTTCAAAGTTTGCAACGTCATTGGCGAGATGACCAATTGGGACGGTGGTTACATTCCATTATTCCTAATGTTTCTTTGCGAGCGTGGCATTGCGGTTTGGACGAAGGTCGAGACTTCATACGCGTGATGTCAAGACTCATGTCCAACCATTACAGGCTAGGCGCACATTTGCATAGAATAAACCTCGCGCTCGGCAATCGTTGTACTAAATGCGGTTCCGGTTATGATGACATTGACCACGTAGTTTGGCAATGCCCGTATAATGACGCCTGCAGAGCGCTACTGTTGGATACCCTTGAGGCCCGAGATAGACTATCTATATGCGGTCCATTTATGAGTTTCTTCGCATGTATTGTATAAAGGTATAATCTTCTATTTTTTTCGCTTCAGTTTATTTCTTTGTGTTTTGTCTTTTTTTGTGTTATATGTTCCTGGCCATCCGGCATACGAAACTCCGTGACAAGCCCATGCCAACACCAGAGGCGATGCCAAAAGCCAAGATCCCTCCCGGATGTGCTACAGAGAACCCTGAAACCTTATCCTCCCCATGCCTTTCCTTAAAATTTTGTGACCCACTAACATCGAGCAACCACGAGTACCCTGGCCTCCTCCCAGTACTAACCTTGACTACCTAAGAAAGTCAAAAATTGTATGTAAATGAATACAAAGAATGAATTTCGGCTCCGTAAAGCATTACACGCGATTGAGCCATGAATAAATGAACTAGACAAAAAAAAATAGAAACAAAATAATATGAATACATAGATTCAGGAAAGGAAAAATTCGGGTTTTTATTGATGATAAAGACTACCAAACTATTATGATAACACTAAACATCTCCAGCTAACGTAGCTGATTACCAAGTTAGACTAAACCTTTACAGAACATTTATTGAATGTTTTTCCTTTGCAGATCTCCCGTTTACATTTTTTCAAAAGCTGCCTCCTTTTTCTGAGGCTGTTATCCTTGTAAAAATTCCAGCTACTTTCTTGCAGTGACATTTAAGACGATTTTTTTTTTCTGTGGCCGCAGGAATTTGTCTTGTCTCTCTTCAAACTGGTGTTTTTGGAACACTTCCGCTGTTATTAATTGAAGTGCATTGCATTCTTTGTTTGCCTTGCATAAATGCGTGTTTTGTGTGGCGAGAACAATGATACACAATGCTGTTACTGTGTTGTGGTTATTTGTTTGTGTTTTGCCAAAAAAAGCGCATATTAAAAAAACACGTGGTCAAATCAGAAGGGGGGGGGGTGCCTGAAACCACGCAAGACCAAGGTGGGGGAGAGGTCTTAAATTCAGGAAAAAATGACCACGTTGTTTATGGACAGTACCTTGCTAGTTAGTCTACGACCAAAGTTCCCACCGGGGTTGGTTATCCGATCTTCCCTAATAATTCGCACATCCCGGTCGGTGCCACGTGGTGGTAGGGATGGAGGTTGCTGGGCAAGGGGCTGGTGATCTCAATGGAATTACGTAAAATACTGAGCTTTTCATGTGCCATTTTGCCACGACCTAGGAATTTTCGAGGGTAGGTTTCGTGGTGCAATAAAGAATTGCCCAATATGGAGATCTTTCCTTTTCCCGTTTTGCATCACCATGTGCGAACCGGACTTAAAGCAAATGTGATCTTGAAGTATTCCAGGAAGATGTACCGTCCAATTCGACATGGAACGCCCTCGATAGTACTTGCGGGAGCTCAAAGTTCGGTTTATTTGACTGATGGTGGCGGTTCTTCCGTTCGGAATGAACAGCGGTTGTGAGTAAGGGCGGCGGCAGTTCGTTTATAGTTTCCATGTGATAGCACGGCGAGCGGCGGGCGATATAGTTTGGAACAGGATAATGGTTTACTTACGTTTTGCTGGCGCCTGGCTAAATGCCGGTGCAAACATTCCGAAATGAGTCCCTCTGCGGATTGATGTGCGATATGTGTACGGGATTTGCTGCTGGGAAATGGAATAAAGTGCTTTCTGGTGCTTTCTGTGCTGGAAAAGGTTTTGAGGAAGCTGAAGGGATTTCAAACGGAACTGAAATAGGATTTGAGTATGGAGGTTTGTAATAAAATCTCACAGATGTGCGGGAAGTTATCAGCGCAAAGACGATTAGCTGGTTTCCTACTCATAGAATAGAACCATTGACAGAAGAAGCTTTTGTTAGATAACTGTGAACGGCCTTGTAGAATGTTTTAAACTAGGACCCCTTATTTTAAGAGACACATTTCCAAGAAAGAAAAAGAGAAACACTGGAAACTGATGACTATCAATATTTGACCGGAAATTAAAGCCTAACACCCTCAGTGTGGTCTTTTTGAAATGCTGCGTTTGTACCGGCTGAAAATAATGGGCTCTTATATTAAATTCTTCATAAAAAATAAGTACTCCAATAATTCAGTATTCTTTATTTTAAATTGGTGTCAAATCAACGCCTAAGGGTGCTTTACACTAAAAAACTACCCCCAAGCAATTCTCACTTATTCGCAACACCTTTTGCACGTCCTCTGCTCAAACACCCTAAATTGACTTTTGATTCCCAGGAGCAGGTAGACGTGTCGTAAACAGCGAAATTTAATGGTGCACACAGTTTGCAAAAGCTAACAGTCTCCAGCACTCGATAAACAGCAACACCCTCACACATGGATCGTTGAACAAACAAAAGCGTCGGGGTTCCACAGTAAATTTTTATGAACTCTTCTCGCGTACAATTGCTCCCCAGTTTTTTTTTTGTTTCACCCACTTCAGCCTTGGTACCGAGGCCAGGCGGGGAACCCTCAATAAACGAATCCAATTCACTCACAATATGGCAGCACGTATATAAAATTTTCACCCGCGCTGCCTTCGCTGCGAGACGAGAAGTCAAGTCAGTCAGCGTTGAACGATGAACTGGTGAAAATCTCTTCACATTTGAAGTTGACGACGACGACGTTCATACTGTGCTAAATCCAATCGGCTGCTGCTGTTGCTGTTGCTACTACTGTTCGATCGTGCATCTCATCATATCGTGAGCAACGTGAGCAACGATATCGTAAAGCAACTAAACAAAAGCCCAAACCCATATTGCTTTGGAACTTGGAAGGGTACACGTGGTGGTAACATCTGCAATGGCCTTTTTCCTTTTTTTCTGAAATATAAGAAAGGCGTAAAAGCAGTCGTAGATTCCATGAAGGCGACGGTGTGACGATGGATGTGTGATGGGTTGGTTAAAACTTTGCAGACATGGGTTCCTTGGAATTTGGGTACCCCGATGCGATGAAGGGTGAAACTTTGTTAGGATGATGCTCGATCCTTTTATTTGGAATGGGACACCCTTTCGGATCTGGTGGTTCGGAAGTCAGAATTTGCATTTCATAATATATTTTAATATAATATGGAACGTGATATCAGGTCCACAGTCGAAGAACAATTCTTATTTAATATGGAAGCTATTTTATAAATTAGTCATAACACAGCGTAACAAAATTAGCTTTTGATTTGTCTCAAGAGCAAACTTATGTGTTTCTGACAGATTTTGGGCCGCTGAATCCGAATCCGGGCTCAGATTTTCTCCAGCATCGATCAATTTACCTTTTGATTGCTTCAAAAAAATATTTCCATGCTTAACTCTCAGGCGGCGGTGTTAAAAAAATAGCCTCAGAAGACTGTGCCTACAAAACACCGTTACACTAATTTTTAGAAACATCATATCTTCTTCGTTTTAAACCCAAATGTAAAAATTTTTATATTGCCGAAAACCTTGGGGTCTCAGCTTTCATAATAATTTTTCATACATAGTCGTAGCGAGGAAAAACGATAAAAAGGGGCTCTTCAAAGAGGGGCACCTCCTTAAAAACAGCGTTACACTAATTCAAATGCTTATATCTTTGCTGTTAATCCACATAATTTCAATTTTCTTCCATAATTGGAAACCGCCAACACTCACCTTGCTAGAAAAAATATCGAACATAGTCGTAGCAAGGATAAGGGCAAATGGGGGGCACCCCATTTATGTGTTCGCCAAACATATAAAAAAATATATCAGCTCCGTTTTGCAAGCAAATCATGATTTTCTTTCACGGTCAGAATCTTCAGGTGAGGTACTTCCAAGAAAAAATGCAAATCATGGGCGGAGCTAGGAAAAACAGTAATAAGGGGCAATTCTTTCAAAATCGTTCAAAAATTTCAAAAAATCATAACTTGACCATAAAGTAACAAATAATAAATTTTCTTGCGCCAATTAGAAACTAAGAATCTTGCACTATCGAGAAAAATGTCACACATAGGCGTAGCCAGTGATATGGGCTCGCAAGGAGCACAGAAATTGAGTTCTCAAATCAGTACACATAATCAATATTCCATACTAATTTCTCAGTCATCAAATCTATATTTAGTCTATTTTTTTTTACCACTGTAAGCCACCAGAACCCACCTTGGAAGGATAAGGCATAGTCGTAGTAAGGAAATTATAAAGGGGGGGGGGGGGGAAAGGTGACTTTAAATATTTCTCAAAAGTTGCCGCTTCGCAGGTTAATGTCTTTCTTCCACGATAAGCATCTTGAGACGATGAACTTCATAGGGAAAAACAAAATACAATACATAGGCGGAGCTAGGGAAATTGTAATGAGGGGCAGAAAAGTATACACATATTTTAGAAAGCAATAGCTCAACAAATACTCATTTTCCTTCACAAATAAAATGTTAGGAGTCTTTCTTTATTGGAAAAAAATATCACACATAGTCGTAGCCAGTAACAAGGGTTCATACTGAACATTTAATTTTAAAATCAGTTTACTAACATGCACTATCTATTTTTCTATTACCAAATGATCTTCTAAAAATGGGGTGGGAAGCTAGTTTTAAGTGTTCCCCAAACCTTTTCATTTCTTTCTCAAATCCTTATGCCCATTTTCGCTCAAGATATTTCTCGATGGAGACTGGTAGAAACTACCAACAGAGAATATTATTTGAATCATTTTTTAACAACTGCGTACTGCGATGCAAGAAAAACGATTTCTTAGGAAATACAGGCAATGAATTTCCTATGCATCAAGATAGGCCCATATATTCCTACTGAACTGCAAATAGCCTTTTGGTAAAAAAAACATTAAAATAACACAAAAAATAGACAAAGTTCAGAAACTAGTAATAAGGGACAACCACTTAAAAAAATTACTCCTACGGAAGACATAAAAAATGAAAAAAAGTTCAAAATTAAAAAAAAACTCTTTTAAACTCTTCCAGCAATTCCTACTAGGATGTCTCTAGAAACACCTTATATGAAATCTCCTAAAGTTCTAGAAATTCCTCGAGAAAATTCTTCAAGAACTTTTTGTGGGATCATTCAATGCAATATTTCATGGATTATTCCAGAAGTTCCTCTAGTGATTTCTCCAGGAATATCTTCAGAGATTTTATCCAGAAATTTCAGCTGTGATTCGTCAAGCAATTGCAGCTGTGGTTCTACCAGCAATTCCTTACCAGCAATTCCTTCTAGGACTCCTCCAGAAATTCTTACTGTAATACCTCCAGTTTTCTCGTGGGATTTCTTCAGGAATTTTATTCTAGGATTAAGCGTGGCAATATTCCGGACATTCTTATAGAAGTTCCTCCGGTGAATTGTCTAGAAATTCCTTCACAGATTTTATCCAGGGATTCCTCCAGTTATTTATCATGGGATTTATCCAGGAGCTCCCCGTGGCCTTCCTCCAGAAATTCCAGCATGGATTCCTCACGTACTATTCCTGTGGTTCTTCCAACTATTCTTGCTTAGACTCCTCCAGAAATTCTAACTGTAGTAATTGTAATTGTAATTGTAATTGTAATTGCTCAGTCCACACCCAGGCCGACAACTGTCAGCCCATCTGCTTGTAGGCAGGTGTGGACCTACTAAGCCTCCCCCGTTAACATGTCCTACACCGAATTAGCACACCGGGATCTTCCACAGGCAGGCGCTGGCGTTACCAGTCCCAACAAGTGTCAGATACATTAAATAGATGGGTAGAGGATATAGGAAGATGTGGGAATAGGATGGGAAGAGGCAGAAAATGAAGAGATAGTAGAGAGGATTCGATTTTGTTGCTGAAACGAGAAAAAGAAAGAATGATAAAGAACATTAGCGATGTTCATAGATTATGATTTGGTCGATAATTTCTCATCTATTTTGTTTCCATTTCGTTGCATCGGTGACCATTTTCATCGCCTTTCTAGTTTTTGTTAGGGCCATCTCGCGTTTTTTCGTCATGTCCTCTTTGCCGGTTGGCGACGTTCGGGATGTAAGTAGAAAAGCATGCATTTAATATGATTAGTACGCCAGTAATTGTGATTGCTCAGTACGTCCAGCCCATTTGTCCGCAGTACATATCAGGCATCCCGTTTTACCAAGTCCTACACAAAATTAGAAACCTGGATCTTCCACAGACAGTCCTAACTAGTGTCAGATAAGTTCAATTGAGGATAGGAAGCGGCAAAATGAGAAGACAGTAGAGAAGGTTTGGTTCATTGGTAGCTGTGTTCAGTTGATGTTTGTCTGACATTGTAAAACTATTTTCCGTAAGTGTTTAACTCTCCACCCCAAATTTAATACCGGAAAAATATCTGATCAGATGTATAGTTTGGCAATTCTATGTCCACATTGAAATGCTTTTGTTAATACATCTTTTATTAAGAAGGAATAATGTTGTTTACTGTTATAAAATAATTCAGTTAAAGCGCAGCTAATGTATTGTAATCCAGAATAAACCTACAGAAAATGTCTCAATAAAAAGTTAACTCTAGTTTTTTTTTTTTTTTTTTTTTTATTTTTTTTTTTTTTATTTTTTTTATTTTTTTTATTTTTTTTTTTTTATTTATTTTTTTTTTTTTATTTTTTTTTTTTTTATTTTTTTTTTTTTTTATTTTTTTTTTATTTTTTTTTTTTTATTTTTTTTTTTTTTTTTTTTATTTTTTTTTTTTTTTTTTTTTTTTTTTTTCTTTTTTTTTTTTTTTTATTTTTTTTTTTTTTTTTTTTTATTTTTATTTTTTTTTTTTTTTATTTTTTTTATATTTTTTTTTTTTTACTCTAGTTCAACTAACTACACAAACTAAAAAGTGTTATTATATTTACCAATGATTTCATCCTAATCTTGACCCTAACATAGTTATGCGCTTAGTGTAAGTGGACGCCGCTTATGATTTTGGTTGGACAATGACCAAAAATAGTGTTGTTTCGACAATAGTCACATACTATGCCCTACGACATTGATGATTCTATTGTCTATGGCTCACCTATTTAGCGCCACCCAGCAGGGACTTGGTCTGGTACCCAATTCAGTATATCCGCTCCACGTAATGTACCGTACCTCTTTTGATTTGTGATATATTACGGAGAATATTACTCTTTTCATTCTGATAGCGGCTATGTAACCCATTGGATTAAAAACCTCCATCAAACATGAAGCGATTAATCGGAGACTGAAGACTCTATACCAAATTTGGCTCAGAGACAGGTAATCAGTGAGGTCAGTTCTTCTCGTTTGTCAGAGACGATTGATACGTATTAAGGCAAACTTTCCGCTGCATCTGCCAGCAATAATCGGTGATCGATCAACATTTCGAGTACCCCAATTCACACAAGAATGCCAAGGATCACCGCTCATGCTTTACAATACAGTTGGAAAAACTAGAACAACACCTGGCCACAATGATGCATAAAGCACTAAAGCGGACCGGAAGTGTTGGTGAGCCAGCCCCACCCTCCAGAAATTCTAACTGTAGTTCTTCAGAAATTCTGCAAGGGGTTCCTCTAGAGCTTTCTTGCTGTGATCCTTCCGGGCAATCTTTCTGGAATTCTTCTAAAAATTGCTTCGGTTGTTCAGCCAGGGATTTCTTCAAAGACTCATCCAGGAAATCGTCCAGAGATTTTATCCAAGAATTCCATCAATTATTTATTCTAACTACCGTACCTCTAAGAATGATTTTAGTAATTGCATTTATCCTGGCATTCTTGCTGGGATTTTCCCGGGAAATCTTCCTGAGATTTTTTCAGAAACTTCTCCTGTGATTCCATCAGGGCCTTGGGTCTTCTCTGTGGATTCTTTCAGAACACCTCTACCAGTTCTTTCAGGGACTTCTCGAGATATTTTTGTAAGTATTTCTTTAAGAAATTTTTCTTTTGATTTTCCAGACATCCCTGATGGGGTTTCTTTAGAAATTTCAGAATGGTTTCCTCCAGTAATCCCTAGGATTTCTGTTGAAATTTCTACAATGGTACATTCCAGAATCCTTCAAGATTTCCTACAGTGATTTTTCCATAGATTCTTCCGGTGATTTCTCCAGAATTTTTATCCAATAGATTTTATCCAAAGACTTTCCCATAAATTTCTCATGATATTCCTCCACGAACTCCTCTTGGCCTTTCACAAGAAATTTCTGCTGTGGTTCTTCCAGCAATTCTTCCCATGACTCATCCAGAAACCCTTACTATAATACCTTGCGGCATTATTTTAGGGATTCTCCTGGCATTTATCCCTAAAATCTCTTGCTGGGATGATTTTACGCAATCATTATAGAATTCTGAAATCTCTAGAAGAAGTATTTCGGGAGATAATAAGTTTCTGAAATCCCATCCTCCCATAGCTGGAGGAATGCTAAAAGAAGTTCCTTGAATATATGCCTAGAGGATTGCCCTACTGGAGGAATCGGTAGAGGTGTGCTGGAGAAATCCATGGAAGAGTCCCTGAAGGAATCGTTGGAGAATTTTTTGGAGGAATTGCAGAAAGATTGCTCGAAATAATCCAGCAAGAATTCTAGCCTTCTATGTCAGGATGGGAATTCCATACACCAGTATAGTGACAGCATTGAATCATTTTCAAAACATGGCCCTGGAAACATGATTCCGGAAAATCGGTAAATGGATTACAAAATACCCAAATATATTCATATGCTACAAGTTTCAAAATCATATGTGTTTATTCATCTTCGAAAAATGGACCGCGGAACCACCGGTACCGATTTCCGTGAAATCCGCATATGGATTCCAAAATGGACGAATTATTTCGAATATAATAAAAATAGCTCAGAATGATATATCATAAAAAATCAAGAAATTTGAGGTGTCGTATGAGGTATTGAATTATATTCAAAAATTGACCCCGGAAGCGGTTCCTCGAAACATCCGTAAAACTGGTTCCAAGGCACGTAAGTGACCGGGATGAAATTTAAGACATATTTTTCTATCATTCTAGTTCAACGTCTGAAAACTAAAGTTTTCTCATATCGAAATTCACTTTTCCCAATATGGACAATTTCAATGACCCATTTTTATTCCGGAATAACTCCGGAGTCAGATGTTCAATCCAAAAATCCCTATCAAATCCCTAAATATGAAGGATATGCACTTCTTGTGTTAAAATTTGGTTGAAAAATATTGAAAAACAAAAAGTGTTTTTTCGAACTTTTCTTAGGGGGTTTTTATTCAAGTCCAATGAAAATTTGACAGATTTTTCAGAGATTTCAAAAGAATTTTTCCAGGGATGTTTAATGGAAATCCATCGATGATTCCCTCAGCAATCCTTTCAGGGATCCCTAGGTACTCCTTTGGAAATTTGTCCAGAGACTTTTCCGAGAATTACTCTAGAAATTCCGTTGGAAATTATTGTAAGCAATCCTGTGGGAATTCCTCAAACGACTCAATCAGGTCTTTCATCAAGGTTTTCCTATGAACTTCCTCCATGCATTCTTTTGAAATACTAAACATTATTCCGGGAATTCCTCCAGAATTATTGAAATTTTCTCCAGAACGATAATTTAAGGCATTCTTTGGGGAAATTCTCCAACTTTGTTTTGGGGAATTGCTATCAGGATTCCTTATTTTATTTTTCAAGGGATTCGTTAAAATTATTTTTCCGAAGTTGCTTAAGGACTTCGTCACGAAATTTCTTTTGGGAATTTCCCAAGGTAGGGTCTTGTACCATTTGAGCAGGACTTTTTTTACGAATTTGTTCACGAGTTTCTTTGATGAATTCTTTCAGGAATCATTGGAAAACTACTGCAGGAGTTTATAATAGAATTCTTGCAGACGTTATTTCAGGAGCACATCTTGGTTTCTCAAAATACCCACCAAAAGACTTTATTTAGGGATTTTCGATGATTTTTTTGCAGGAAATGTCAAAAAAGCTCCAGATATTCTCATGGGAATTCTTCTAAGGATTCTTTCGGGAGTTTCCTCGAAGCATTATTTTGTAAATCCTATCAGAAAATCATAGTAAAATTCTCCAGAGATTGGAACTTTCTCAACAAGTTGCTCAAGCAAGTGAGATTCCATAGTGATTCCGGCTCTGTTGTGCCCATACAGTGAAGAGAATTGCCAGACAAAAGATGCACAAAACAAGCAACAAAGAAAGCGTGGGGATTACTCTTTATCCCAACTGGTTACAGATAATGACATGATCTCTATTTTTTGTTGCAGACAAAACGGAAGCTGTCTTTGTTGCGTACTTTTCAACTTGTGAATAATCAATTACTACTAGGGTAGGTAGTCAAAAGTTGAACCAAATTGCGGCTTCCCGAAGTAGCGTAAATTTTGAGTGATTTTTTCTTCCACATGGAAATAATTTACTACGGGAAAATCTTATGTACATGAAAGCTACGGGTATAAGCTTTCTGTTAAGTGGTAAAAAGTTTGTATTTGCAACGAATTTCATTGAAAAATTCGATTATTCGTCAACAATGATTTTAATCTTAAATTGAACCAATTTCAATTTTAATTTGAACTACTGGCGGCAGCAGCTCGAGCATCTCCCATAACAGCCAATTTCGTGCTGAACAATAGAAAAACACATGGATCTGCTAATTCTCATAACTATTTTTCATTAGGCAGTGGAATTTCAGAATGTTCTAAACTCTTCAGGAACTTGGAAACTAAATTTGGAATTTTTCATCCCCCAAGAGTAAACAAAATAACCACTAGCGCAGTCTGCAGGCCAACACTGGAAGCTCGCCCCCGTTTATTAGTTCAAATTTAGATTACAAATGGTTCATGTTAAGATAACATTCTCCAAGTAAGAATAACATAAATTTGATAAATTTATGACAAATAATGCGGAATATTATTCGGTTGGTCGATTCTACGATAAATAAGCTTTCATTTGATGTTTTCACATATTGCGTGTGATACAATGCATGAGCTGTACGAGTGCACCAAAATGTGCTTTCTCTGGGGGGGGGGGAAGGGTAAAACCACAGTGAATTTTAAATAGACTGTTTTCCATGACAAAAACGCTTTTTCTTCAATGCTTTTAAAGTCCATGTTATCAGGTTATATTACGCAAGGAAAACTGTTTACATTTTTTTTCTGATAATATTTGCGTCGTTTTAATAAATTTCGAAATGGTTCAAATTAAGATTACAATTTGACTAGTTCAATGTTTGATTTCTTACCCAATCCAAATTCGGAACTGTTTAATGGTAGATCTTCAACAGCGTTGTAGTGTTCATCGACTCGTAGTTACCACCCGAAAAATCGCAATGCAAGGCTTAAAATCTCTAAACTCGTGATGCACGATCTTTATCTTGTTATGTTCAAGTTGGGATAAACTTATGTCGCGTTGGGTGGATTGTCGCAACAAATGCCGGTTGCAACATTGTCATTAGTGTTGCGCGATGGTTGAATTTTGATTCAGTGTGCCCGTATGGCGCCGAAGCCTCCCAAATAAATGAACAAGTAAAAAAATTGGGACTCCAGCAGGGATTAACATACGGATTCTTTGGCGAAACTACTGCAGAGATTTCTTGAAGAACTTCTCAAAAGAATCGTTTAAGAATCCTTCCAGAGATTTCTTCATAAATTTATCTGAGGGTTCCATTAATAGCAAATTCCTGCAGGTGCTTATACGAGAATTTCACCTGGAATTCTTTAAGAAACTAACTTTGGGAAATTCGTTGCAAAATTCCTAGAATGATTTTTCTAGGAATTCTGCGATTAATACTCTCAGCTTATAGCAATATAATTTATTTCATTGTAATTTTTTAGAAATTCTCTGACAAATTTCTTAAGTAATTTTCAGAATAAATTCTTCTTAAGATTTGTTCAAAAATTCATCCAATAGTTTTTTTTATGAACTTGTCTAGGTATTCCACCGATTTTTTCAAGTATTCTTTGCTGAAGTTTTACAGTAATTACACGTTTTTTAAGCAATTCGTAGGAGAATACATCAAAAGATTTTTTTGGGCAGCCATTCAGTCATTTTTTCGGTATATTGATTTAAAAAATCATTAGAAATCTCTACAGGGATATTTTGGGTAACTTATCTAGATACAGGGGATAGACAAAATGATCAGCAGAAGCAAAATTTTCACTTTTCAAAAAATGTTCAGTTAGCTGTAACTTTTCGAAAAACGCATCAAATATTCTCAAACTTTTACTGTAAGTTGATCAACTAGTTGTGTATCAGTGGTCAAAATTTGGAAAAGACCGGGCTATTCTGCATGAAGCTATAATGATTCTAGGTATTATTATCAGATAGCCAACTTTGAGCTGTTATATGTCCGGATTCATTGAACCGAATGCAATGAAATTTTGACCATTTATGACTTATTATAATGAGCTATGGAAAACGTTTGACTCAACTTAAAATTATTAACAAGAGAAAAAGTTATAGAAATTTCATTTATTTTTTGATTTTTCAGTAAATTGATCAATTTCTAATATGCATCCCATTACTTTTTCAATTTACTGCCGATTATGTCATTACTTTCCTTCAAAACATATTTATATTCAATACAATTAGAGGGAATTTAAATGAACTATAATAAGCATCTTGAATTTTGAAACGATGTTGAAATTTAAGAAAATTTGATGTTTATTAGAAATATAATCTAATCGTTATAGTTTTCTTCCATTCCATTAAGTCAAAAGTTTTTCAAAGCTCATTATATGAGTTTATTTATTGCATACGATTCATTGGATCCGGAGATATAACAGCTCAAAGTTGGCTGTCGGATAATTATACCTTTTTCTAGAATCTTTATATCTTCGGGCAGAATAGCCCGATCGTTTTCAAATTTTGACCACTGACACAACTAGTTGATCAACTCACAGTAAAAATTAATATTTGATGCGCTTTTCGAAAAGTTACAGCTAATTGAACATTTTTTGAAAAGTGAAAATTTTGCTTCTGCTGATCATTTAGTCTATCCCCTGTACATTATTACTGAATTACCCCATTGATTCTAGCATATTCCGAACATATTCCGAAGAATAAGCATCAGTTGAAATTTACGAACAAAAATAAAAAAATACATTTTCTAGAAATTATTTTGGTATTTTTGAAAACTACCTCCAGGAAATCCTATAAGAATTTCTCAGGGGTGTCAGTATGAATTCTTACAGAATTTCTATCGGTAGTTTTTTTTTATTCAAAGTACTACAACAAGAAGTTCTGCAGGGATTTGTTGAAACATTTTTAGATAAAATTTCCTGGAAATTGAGGAATCTTAGGAGAATTTCCCCTGAGATTCAACGGATTTGTTGTAGAATTGCAGCAGAGATTCCTTGAGGATCTTTTTTTTTATGAATTCTATCGGGAGTTCCCCGAGTAATTGCATCGTGAATTTCTTCAGAGATTTTTCAATGAATTTCTCCATGCGTCCGAGGGAATTAAACAATGGATTTTTTTCAGAGATTCAGAAATGCACCTAATAATTGAATCGGTTACATATCTATTTATCTCATTGCATGTTTCTGTAGGGATTGCATAGGCCATTTCCCCTGGAATACCTCAGTGAATTTCTTGAGGTATTCGTTTGGGGATACCATCATGAGGAATTCTTCCAGGCAGTCTTTGAGAAATCTCTCCATCAAGTCATGGGACATTTCTCAAAAAAGTCCATCTTAAAATGTTCGAGAGGTTCTTGAGAGATCCTTCTTACCGAATATCTCCTGGCATATTATCGAATTTTTTTTTTAAGATTGTTTGAGCCATTTCTCCTAGTGGAATTTTGTAAAGGATTTCTTGGAGAATTCTTTTAGTGATTTCTTCAGGATTTCATCCACGGATTTCATTAGCAATTTATTCCTACTATTATTCCTAGCTCCGCCTATGTATTGTATTTTGTTTTTCCATATAAAGTTCATCGTCTCATGATGCTTATCGTGAAAGAAAGACATTAACCTGCAAAGTGGCAACTTTTAAGAAATATTTAAAGTCACCTTCTCTCCCCCCTTTTATTATTTCCTTACTACGACTATGCCTTATCCTTTCAAGGTGGGTTCTGGTGACTTACAGTGGTAAAAAAGAAAGAATAAATTTAGATTTGATGACTGAGAAATTAGTATGGAATATTGATTATATGTACTGATTTGAGAACTCAATTTCTGTGCCCCTTGCGAGCCCATATCACTGGCTACGCCTATGTATAACATTTTTCTCGATAGTGCAAGATTCTTAGCTTCTAATTGGCGCAAGAAAATTTATTATTTGTTACTTTATGGTCAAGTTATGATTTTTTGAAATTTTTGAACGATTTTGAAAGAATTGCCCCTTATTACTGTTTTTCCTAGCTCCGCCCATGATTTGCATTTTTTCTTGGAAGTACCTCACCTGAAGATTCTGACCGTGAAAGAAAATCATGATTTGCTTGCAAAACGGAGCTGATATATTTTTTTATATGTTTGGCGAATACATAAATGGGGTGCCCCCCATTTGCCCTTATCCTTGCTACGACTATGTTCGATATTTTTTCTAGCAAGGTGAGTGTTGGTGGTTTCCAATTATGGAAGAAAATTGTATTTATGTGGATTAACAGCAAAGATATAAGCATTTGAATTAGTGTAACGCTGTTTTTAAGGAGATGCCCCTCGTTGAAGAGCCCCTTTTTATCGTTTTTCCTCGCTACGACTATGTATGAAAAATTATTATGAAAGCTGAGGCCCCAAGGTTTTCGGCAATATAAAAATTTTTACATTTGGGTTTAAAACGAAGAAGATATGATGCTTCGAAAATTAGTGTAACGCTAATTTTAAGCACCGCCGCCTGAGAGTTAATGGCTTGCAGTCAAAAAAGCCCAAAATCGCATATTTTGCCGTATAAATTGAGGTATAACTCAAAATTGTAACGTGCTGGAGCAAATCTGAGCCCGGATTTGGATTCAGCGGCCCAAAATCTGTCAGAGACACATAAGTTTGCTCTTGAGACAAAAAAAGTGTTGCGCTGTGTAACTTGCCATGAAGCGTTAGGCGAGGTGCATGAATAAATTCGATCATAATTGATCAGTGCTTAGATAGACGAGTATTAGATAAAAACTTTGCTTAACCCTTTAAAAGGCCGAGAAAACTAGAAGCGTTGTCCACGCATACTATTATGGAAATGATTATACACATGATTACATGTACAAAACATCGAAACGGAACTATCAAAAATCTAGGTGGCAATATAGTTTCCACTGCCCGTTTTGCGTACTTTTCTTCTTTTGACTTCGACAAAAAGCCGGAAAAGAGATTTTAGAGTGGTTTAGGGCTTAACCCATAGTATAAACTGGGAGCGGACCTGGTCCCAAGTAGCAACTAAAATGGAAATGATCATCGTTGCAAACATGTTGCAACTGAGTTTTCATGAAACAAACAAAATTAAAACCTATTAAAATCCTGGTGTTAATGCCAAACTGAGGTGTAACAGTTTTATAACAACTAGCAAAATGAAAACAAACGTCATCATTAGTCGAAACTTGCGAAACCAATTTGTAACTGAAGTAGGTATAATCTGATTGTTTCAACGAATCTTAGTTACAACCGTTTACAAACTAAATTAACCAAAACATTGATTCTGATTGTTATAAACATGTTGCACCTGGAACTTATTTAGAACATAACAAACTGTTTTGACAGGAGAGGTAGATGTTCCAAAAGGTGCGGCAAAATGTTTTTGTGATCATGAAAAATATAAAATGCACTATAAAAAACCAAAATGTTTCAAAAATGTCGAAATCATGTACAAGTAAAATGTAACTTTTTCTTCATAAATTTATCGACATATTCCAAATTTTATAAAATTAAAGTGGTAAAATAGAAAAAAAAATCTGATTTGAAGCATAATATTACCCCAAAAAAAAAATCTGCCTCATTTTCGCAGTACTGAACGACTGGTACCTACCACTGGGAAGATTTGAATACATGGGGTTTTGAGCAATATTACGTAACGTACAAAAATATAAGGAGTTTCCCACGAAAAAATTTACAATGGGTTTACATTTTTTACAAAAAAACGTGAAATTTTCGTTACGTAATAAATGGACAGCCTCTTGTCGACGTAAATGGGAAGTACACGTCGAAGTGTGGCAGCATCCATTTATTACGAAACGTTAAATTTGACATTTTTTAACCCCCACCCCCTCCCCACACCGTAACGCTTTTTTGTATGAAAAACTGATTTTTTTTGTATGGGCAGTAACGCTTGGCCATACTCCCCCCTCCCCCTAGAGCGTTACGTAATTTGTGGACGGCGCATGTCTGCTGTTTTGGTTGTTTATGTCCTGCACGGAAAATTCAAACTACCTTATTTTGGGTCAATTTTACCCTAAAATGAGTATATCAAATGGATTAGTTACCCAAAATTAGGTTGTTTTTCCTCTCTTCCCCACAGATGTTGTCGTAAATAAACAGAGATGCGTCTATCCAACGGGGGTCCTTGAGGCCAATAAGCCAATAGGAGGCAATCAGTGAAGTACTAGATTGAAAGTAGTGAGCTGGATTTTTGTATGGTGAGATGATCGATTCTCCATTTCTGCAATGAAATGGTGCAAACAGCGTGGGTTATATGATTTCTTGCCTAATTTGATACTGATTGAGCAAAACTTTGGATAACTTTGTTGTTGTATTATTTATTTCTTGCAAGTTCAACAACACAGTTAGCCCAGCTTTTGCTCAAACAGCATCAAATTAGACGAGAAATCATATAACCCACGCTGTTTGCACCATTTCATTGCAGAAATGGAGAAGCGATCATCTCACCATACAAAAATCCAGCTCACTACTTTCAATCCAGTACTTCACTGATTGCCTCCTATAGGACAGATCGGTGAAGTACTAGATTTGTAGTAATGAGCAGAATTTTAGTATGGTGAGAAGGTCAATTCTCCGTTTCTGCAATAAAATGGTGCAAAAAGCGTGGGTATTATGATTCCATGCCTAATTTAATGCTGTTTGAGAAAAACTTTGGGCAACAGTGTTGTTGTTTTCTCCATTTCTTGCAACATAAACAACATAGTTATTCAAAGTTTTGCTCAAACAGCATCAAATTAGGCAAGGAATCATAATACCCACGCTTTTTGCACCATTTCATTGCAGAAATGGAGAATTGACCTTCTCACCATCCAAAAATACAGCTCATTACTACAAATCTAGTACTACACCGAACGTGCCCCATTGTGCGTAAATGTAGATTTACCCAAATTTGGGTTGAATGGAGGGGGTCTTGGATTAAATTTACCTACTCTTGAGTATATTTTAAGCTGGAGGTAAAGGCAATTTGCCTTGCGTGAGTTTAATCGATTCACTCAAATGTTGACTTATTGGGCCGAACTATGGGATTGAGTCAAAAGCATCCAATTTTGGGCAGTTTGGCGGTTCCGTGTTCCGCGTGCAGCATTTTTGTACTTTGTCAATACGTATTCCCATAAACATGATTTAGCAAATAGTATCTTTCTAAATTCTAAAATTAATTTTTAGCACTTTACGGGTGCATTAAATAAGCTGCTGAAATACACTCCGTCGAAGCAATATGGCGAGTTAATTTTTACCACAAATGCCCAAATTTTCACTTGCAAAATGATGGGTAGACTGAGACGCGTTGAGAATACGGAGCTAAAATGCGAAACTTACCGATAAATCTGGAACGGCACACGAATTGACGTTCTCGGTCAGCCTTATTTGCGGCATATTTATGCACACAATTTATTAATTACATGAACGAAACTGTTGATGCATAATAACTGGCAGTGACGAATGTGGTGACTAGCTGACTAGTTGTCGAATCGGTTACCATTTTTTAAGTCGACTATAAGTTGTATCTTGGTTATAATTCGATTGCGTATTGAAACCGTTTATATCACGAATGGATGTTTTATATTGGCTCCACCTCTTGCGCTTTTTTGGTTGCAATTTAGTCGTTAATAAGACGATTGGTTCAAATGGCATAACTTTCATTATAGTTGCATACAAATTACAGGAACTTTTTAATGTCCAAGTGTGTTGCTTGGGGGTCCGCTCCACAAGGAAATTAAAGCTTTTTTACAATATTTTATGAATGATATGGTAGCTTTACTATAAATTAGTAATTGATACTAAACTGGTCATAAGATGTTAGATGAGGTGCATGAATAAATTCGATCATAATTGATTGGCGGCTAAAACCTCTTTTTATGTAGGTTATTTTTAGTATGTACCCTATTTCTACACTACACCGTCTTTGGCCAGAGGCCGCACAAACTGAACATAACTAACATTAGACAACGGACAACACATGAAAGTGTTTCCAGTGGCCCAGTGAAGAATTTTCCGTTTGACGAAAAGTTTTCCCCGACTGGAGCGGGAATCGAACCCACACTCCGAGGCTTACGAGACACCTAAACGACTGACGCCACTAACCACTCGGCCACGAAGCCCACCCTAATTCCCTAATCTAATCTAATACAAACGCAGCCAGTACGAGAAAGCATCCTGGAAAGTAATCGGGTTAGATCATGCCCGATTACTTTTCTTGTCAATATTGAGGCTTGCAGCATATCTAAGACATGACACAAGCGTCAAAGCGGCCAGGTCTAGTGCGTTGTATTTGCCGCAAAGATGATTCTTTGAAGTACCTCGAGTTTTGAATGATTGTTCTTTCGTCGAAGTAATTCTCGAATCTACAGGGGAGAAAGGATGTGTGGACATACCGTACCAAATGCTCCAGATTGTATTTATAATATGGTAGAAATATATGTAAATGTGTCATATTGGATGTTATATAATGTTAATTGGAAAGGTCTCACCCATTTATTGAGTAGCTTTGTAGTACAACATCGATCCTACAATACGTTGAATCAAGAATCCGCTGTAACACTGCTATCACTAGAGAAACTGTAACCGTTAAGTTACAATTATCCCAATATTATTTTTAATTTATGCATTTGTTAAGGAACTGTAGTGTTTTTATAGATTGTGTTTCATGTTGGGTTTGTAGGATTAGATAGATATTGTATAGTTGGTGTTAAATGTATGAGATCAACGGGCTTATAAGGGCAGAATAAATCAACTGTGGGAATAATGAAAAAGGATTGAAAATGGATGGGTGGTGATATTTAACAAGGAAGGAAAATGAAGGGAGGATGGAACAAATGGAAAAATAATGGATTGGCTATATAGAATATTGGGGAGTCGGCCATAGATCAGAAGTAAATCGGCGTTTATTCAAGACAGTTGAGTCAAGTTCATACTGTGCCTATAGTGCCTAAAGTGCCGTATGCAATCCTGAAGTGAACCACAGCGCGAGGCCAATAGTTCAGCCAGGTAACAGATTTTGGATGCTATTTCTGAAGGCCGTTAGTTAAACATGCCTTGGTCCCCAGGACCTTTGTTTGGATAATATAATCCTCAGATTACCCCAGCCAACTGTGCACGTTCGGCCAAACCAATGAGTTCGTTGCTATTGGTCTAAACGACAAGGACCACCTCTCAGGCTCCGTAACCGCCGTAGAGAGAGAAGTCTCGGACCGTGAAACCCTAAAAGTCTAGCAGAACCCTTCTCGGCGTGGCCAATACGGTCTCGTCCGTGGCCCGTCGATTGCATCAACGAAGGGAACGTCGTAGACCCCAGGCTCAAGGGTCGGGGTAGGTGAGACCCTGCTGTCTGCAACCTACGGATGCATCTGATAGGGCCTGAAGGGTAGCAATACCCTTCCTTTGCGGGCAGGTCAGATCGGGTTGCATGTGGGCATCAGTTCTTGATGTCCGCTCAGCAGTAGGGCGCGGGCGGGGTTGACCCTGCCCGCCTTCCGAGGACAAAGGGAGTGGCGAGGACCACTCGGGAAACTGGCTAAGCGCCAGCACGCTACCGTGATGGACTCTCCAGAGCGAGTCATCGATGTTCGTTGCTGCTAGGCTACGGCAGCTAACCTTGAGGGTGCGATATGCACTAGCCCCTCTCTGAAGCAATACCTTCTTGGTGGTTCCGGAGAGACGTAGGGTTTGGCGACCATAGGAATGTGTTTTAGTGGGTCGAGGAGAGAGTAGTCCTGGCTTCTACCGGCATTGTAGAAGACGGCCTTAACCCCACACTACCCTAACCTTCCTGTTAGGGTGTCTGATGAGCAGATTTATCCCCCTATGGTTTAGAAGGAAAAAAAAAAAAGACCCCCAGGCTACCTTCGTAGCCATCCGCCATTGCCTTTGGCCCAATCAAGCGGCGCCGCCGCCATTCATATGCGCGAAGATCAAGCCACCAAGTCGCCATCTTCCAACTCACCACCGCCGAAGCAAACCTCACCTGCAGCAGCGAGCGCTCGCCAACGTCCATCAACGCCCCGGTACGTACCAGAACAACAATCCTTACCACAAACCAGCCCATATTAGTAGCAATAGCCCAATAAAGTTCAAACACCCAATCTCAATATTAAATTCAATAAATCCCACATAGACTTTGTAAAACACTGTTTCAATCAACCAATCATTAAGAATTCCACAGTTTCAGCACCCGTTGTTCCGCGTAGCCCCTCCGAATTACCCAGTAGCATGCCGACCCTGTAGACCCAGCTCTAGGGGTCTCATGCTACTGAGCTAGCTATCCGGGAGTCTTGGTTTAGCCACTGGGTCGATTGAGCAGTTTGTAAGTCTCAGTAAGTCTCAAAACATTCAAACAGTAACTACAACTCACACAATTTGTCATCGCCATACCATATGCCGGGTGCGTACACTTTCAAACTTAACTAATTTGAATGCAAGAATTCCTTTATTCAAAATACGCGAACTTTTCATCTAGTTCACATTAGGAAAGACACCTGCCTTGGCGCAATATGTGCCAATAGGAAAACAAATTGTGCGGCATCACCGCAGGTGGAAACTGATTATTTTCAGCCGAAACAGTTATAGCTCGAGATCCACGAAATAGAAGCGTCAGTCAAACGCAAAAAAACACAACATCTTCACAGCATATCTTCTGAGGCGCTAAACAAGATTTCTTCTTAAATTTAAGATTCCTTCTTAATTTTTTTTAAATTTTTAAGATTTCTTCTTAAATTTTGATATATTTTTTTTTATAAGAACTTGCACTTTCTACCATTTTACCAAAGGAATACAAACTCAAACATATTCTTGCACGTTCTTGCACACAAAAACTTCCCGACTGCACCCAGATAATGACGACGCACTAACAAACCGACGGTAGCGCGATCAAACCGACACGAAAAAGATGGCCTTCGGCTACTGACTGGCAGCATCGTCTCTGCAAATCACACTCCAATTACTTTGCAAGCGCTTCTCAATGGAAAACAATCCGGAAGGCATAGCGCCACTAATATCGATTCGGCCGGCTAATTAAAAACAACGCGGAGACGAAAAAATGCGTGACAGAAAGAAAATTTTAAAACAGCCGCTTGCGCGCACGGCTTACTGCGATCGTCAATTAGTATGTACCCTATTTCCCTGCATGAAAAGAGGGAATTCTACTCTTAAACCAATGTTGCGCATAATGCTAGGTATGCACTTCAAACGGAATCGCTCAAGTAATTCTCGTTCAGTGCATTATTTTTCCGTGACCGGAATGGTCAAAAAAATTAACACAGCAAGCCCCATTTGATTTGACGTTTCGTTTCAGCTCCGTACTAGGATCCGGAATAAAGCGACGCTTTCTCATTTCTTGAGCAATTCCTTGCCTGAATTTTCCACGCATTCTCTTGCAATTTCTTGCGATCTCCGTATTACCCATAAGAGAATGTGATGATGGAGGTAAAGGTGGCTAGATGGCGAGTACCTGAAAGTCTCAGAGGCATTTCACGAGGCTGGGGTGTTCCAGGAGGTCTTATGGGCATTATGGGGGATCAATACCCCTGAACACCCTTAAACTCCTGAGATCCATTCAGAAAATAAAACTTGTAACCCGTTTAAATGCCACTATAGAGTCTAAAACGCCCCTAAACATTCATATCCCCATTGAAATACCCTTAAAATCCCTGTAATCCATTTGAATTGCCCCTGAAACCCGTTGGTACACCCTTACAAGGTTCCTGAGGTTCCTCCTGAAACGACCCTGGAAACCCCTTGAAGCTTCCTTGAAATGCCATCAAACGCCCAAAAGACCTCTGCACACATCATTAAAATGCTCCTGAAACCCTCTAAAACTCTCTGAAATTCCTTGAAACTCCCCTGAAACCCTTGTAACGGCCTTAAAACTTCTTGAAGCGTACCTGAAACTCTCATAACTATTGAAACCTCCCTGAAATCCCCGTAATTCCATTGAAACGCCAACGAAACCTGTCGGAACGCCTTAAAAAATCCCCATGACCCCCCTGAAGCCCTTTGAAACCCTTGTTTTTGGACTCTCTGGGAACTTTCTTTCGGCCCTCTGCACCACTGGGAATGCTCAAGATTGAAAGTTAGTGGGGACTTTATAGAAACTTCCTTGGCCTCATCTCAAATGGCCAGGTACAAGACCTGTTTTCACCAACTCAGTTTCCTCAGTAAAACCCAAAAATACAAAAAAAAAAAGCTGAAACTGAGAATATGGTATATGGAAAACTTGTGCGGCTAGACCAGCTTTGTAACAAAGTCATGGAAAAACCGCGATTTCTCGAATATTTAAGGTAATTATCACGGACTACCTTCGAAAAATGCCAATGATATTCATGGTGAATATCAATTGGCATTTTTTCAAAGGTAGTCCGTGACATTTACCTTAAATTTTCGAAAAATAGTAGTTTTCCTGTGACTTTCTTGCAGAACTGATCTAGCTGCCCAAGTTTTCCATATACAATATTCTCAGGTTCAGCTTCTAAAGTAGGTGGTTGAGTTTGGATATGACGAAATGAAATTTTCAGTACTGCCCCAACCCTTGGCATAAAAAGAGGTTTCAGAAGATTACTCTTTTTGATCCAATATGCAATGCCATTAAATCTTATCATTGAACGAGCCTTGGTACCGTAAATCGGGGTCAAATTAATCTCCGGGTTGAAATTGATCAGTCGTTTTAAGTAGATAAAGTATGTTTTGAATAGTATCCTTACAAATAGCGTCAAGTATCACATTTCAACAGCACGATACTTAAAAGGAAACGATTAAAAATATGCTTTTTCTTACGGAAAAACGTCTGATCAATTTCGACCCGAAGATCAATTTGACCCCGGTTTACGGTACTATTTTTTACCAAATATTGAGCACCTAGGGATGATAGAATAAGATCCGTTAGTTGGCAATAGACGGTCAAACTTATCAGTTCCTTGTACACAGCTTTGTAATTCCGGAGCAAATAGTAAACAAAATGTGATAACTGCTTTGTTTCTCTTTGAAAAAAAAAATCCCTCCTAAAATATTTGAATGAATCATTGGAGAACCAAAAGAGTCCCTGAAGATATTTCTGAAAAAATCTGCATTTTTTGTCAGAGTTTCTAGAATAAATTCCTGACAAAATGGCGTAATGAATCCCTGAAGGATTTCACTAGACATTTTCCTGTAGAAAATCTGATGAAATCCTCTTCAAAAATATTTGAAGAATGTAGTGGAGCAATTCCACGAACAAGTGGGAAATTTTTCCAGTTTTTATTTTTTGTATTTTTTGATTTGCATGGAACCTTGCATACAAGTTTTTGGGGAACAAAAACGCCGTTTTGCATACTTGGTTCGCCATTTTGAATCTAGCCTTACTTATGAGAAGGGCCTATGAAAAATGCACATGATATCTTCAAAAAATTGTATCTCGAAAACGGTTTGTCCGATCGGTTTGGTGTCTTCGGCGAAGTTTTAGACAATTGTTGGTGCTATATGGAGAAAATATGCACGGTAAAAAAATATGTTTGGTTTTTGTGATTTGAACTAAAATATAGATTTTCCCTCAAAAGTGACATGTCAATATTTTTTTTATTATCCTTATGTTATAGCTGAGGGGCCCATATAGCCGAGGCGGTAAACGCACGGGTATTCAGCATGACCATGCTGAGGGTGACGGGTTCGATTCCCGGTCGGTCCAGGATCTTTTCGTAAAGGAAATTTCCTTGACTTCCTTGGGCATAGAGTATCTTCGTGCCTGCCACACGATATACACATGCAAAATGGTCATTGGCAGAGGAAGCTCTCAGTTAAAAACTGTGGAAGTGCTCATAGAACACTAAGCTGAGAAGCAGGCTTTGTCCCAGTGAGGACGTTACGCCAAAAAGAGAAGAGGAGGATGTTATAGCTGACTGAAAATGCTACCTAGTGCACAGTGGGTTGTTCTGGAGAAAAATAGGTTACAATGAAAAAAAAAAAATGTTTTAAAAAATTACGGCTTTCAAAAAAAGCTATTAAGTAAAGTCAAAAAAGTTTGTCGCCCTAATTTTATGAAAGTACATCAAATTTGCAAGAAAAAAGTACTTCGGTAACATTTTTCTAAGATGCACCGTTTAGAAGACTTAATAAGTTTTAGCCCTTTTCGGATGTACTCCGTGTTTCTCTAGTTTCAAAAGTATTTTTTTCGGAAAGATTGGAAAATTTTGAGTTAAAATGACACTGACAGCTTAAAGATTTGAGTGAAATTCTCTGCCTTAAAAGTATTTTGAAAAACAAGTTACAAAATCCCACTATCTGGAACAATGATTTCTTCCAGTGGTATTGTGTTGAAAATTTGCATTCAACTCTTGCATATCGCAAGCTCCTCAATTAGCAAGATTCAAAAGAGCGAATAAGGCTTATTTTTCAGGGGTGGTATTTGTGCGCAATAAAAAATAACATTATACTTTGTACATCAGTTTATTTTTATTCCTGTATTTTTATCAAATTATTGTTTACACAACTTTCTTAACAATATCGAATATTTTGGCATCATTGTCAGGGCAGTTTGAATAAAGCTTTGCCTTTATTGTATTTTCTGATAGAGGAAGAAATGAGTGGAATTTTTGAGTTCCTTGAATTGTTTTTGCATTATTATATTGATTATTTAGCTGCAAAGACATATTTTCGTATTCTTCTGTAGTAGAATAACAAAATGACAACTTTGTAAGTTCTTCTTCTTTTCGTTTGTTTGCCCAATTAAACAACTCTCTTGCAGTCTTTATCGGGTGTTCGCGTTCTTTGGCTAAACTTGCTCTGGTGGCCATGCGTTTTATCGTACCTCCAATAGCATCGCATGGACCTTTTCCGTGCGATGTTGCGAAGAAATGCCATTCAGCGTCAATACCATACTTTGACTTAAACTTACAAAGACTAGAAAAGTTTTTTCGGTTTTTATACTGTGAAGCAGCACCATCTGACATAAAATAATTTTTTTTCATGTTTTTATTTTGATCAATTTGTAAAAAGTTCATCATTTTATCAATAAACAAATTAACAGCGACTGAATCATGTCTTAGTTCTTCTGAAATTATAATGAAGCTAAAATGTTTAATTTGCCTATTTTCAGTATAATATATTAAGAAAGGATGGATTGTGGCCTGTTGCACGTTCCAATGGTGTGATTAAACTTCATCCTGCAAAACGAAGCTGTAATTTTCAGAAAAGTCACAAATAGCCAAAAATTCACCATCTTGCAAGTTCTGTTTTGTAGTTTTCAAAAAATTGGATTGTTCGGTTTTTACAAAATCATGCGGAATCAAATTTTCTAATTTTGAGCTGAAAAATGTAACAAAGTCATTGCGGTTTGCTTTACAATAGTTTCTAAATCACATCTGTCAGTGGTAACCCATTGTTCGAATGAAAGCTTTTCAACAAAGTTTTTTTTCCAGTTGTTTCAATAAACTGTCTTCTAAAACTGAGGTATCTGGGCAGTTTTTACATCTTCGTAGATGGCAATGAGTTGTCTTATTTTCGCAAAGTAATCTATTCGTTAATGTTTTTAGATCATTCAAGACATTGTATTTTTTTAAGCTATGTAGAATTAACTTGACATTTTCATGCGTAGTGCAAACGCAAACATTATGTGTTCCTGTGATAGCCAATAGTTTACATTTCCTTGGCCGGAGGCTTGCAAATGATGAAAACCCTATTTTTACATTGACGTACACTTCATTAAAGCGATTAAAAGCTTCTCTTAATGTCATCATTAACAATCTTTTCTGAACAGCTAATCTCTTATTTCCTGTCTTTACGCTAACACAATCTCTTTGGCCTGGCATTGCACGGCTTATATCATCGTCCTCAAAAAAATTCAAAACCAGTTCTTTTGTTTCATTACTCAAAGCTTTTCCAGAGCTTGAACCTTGAGATGAATCTAATACATTATTTTTTTCCTTTCTTGCATCTGATGCCATATTTCTACTAGTTTTAAATTCGTCTACAATTTTTTGTACTGACCATGATTTTGGTAACAATGATAAAATTGATAGTTTTTCTTGCCTTGTGGCTGAATTTAAAAATTTAATTTTCATATTTTCTATGACTTCATTAAACTCGTTTGCTTTTTCTGTTTTAGCGTCTAATTTAAAAAGATTTCTTCGTACACCTTCGACGATTTCAGCGCACTTTTTTTCAGGATAGTGAACATTTTTAACCTTACCTAAATCTATAGGCGAAACACGAATAGCTGCTATTCCTCGGTTGAATATTTCGACGTCTACAGGCATCGTGAAGTCTTCATTTGATTGAATTGTGCTTAGCGTTGACGCTGATGGTATCGCGACCAAACTTTCATAGCTTTGCGAATCAGGTACAACAGGTATGATCTGAACAGTTGGCATCCTTGAGCCACCGGCTACGCTTTGTTCTTCGTTTTGGGTGAGGTGAGCTCTTGAATCAATATGTAGACGGCAAGACGAACAAATACGAAAATCCTTGGTGTTCAGTGTGGATACCTTGGAAAATCCAATTGACTTTAGTTTTTGGATGATACCATCCGTGAGATATCGCAGCTCTTTCGAACACTGAATGTCTTTGAATGGACGAATACATCTGATTTTACTCATTTTGTAATCTGTAACATAGAAAATATTTTCCAATTGTTAGTTTTGAACGAAAATATCACAACACATATAATTAAAATGTGTATTTAAAACTTACCTTTGCACCAAAACGTGTTACACTTTCCTTTACAATTATTATGTTATCAAACAACACTGGATTATTAGCTGAAATTACTATGAAATCACTATGCTTCTAGCAACCTTTCTGCATTTACTGTTTGGTTTTCCCTAGTAGATACTGGATGAATGCAGAACCGAGTCAGACATTATTATACAGCTCACGGGTATAAATCATAGAATGCTGGGTAAAGACTGCTGGAAGATAGGTAGAGTTGAACGCTCAGGTATCGTCAGGTACGAGTTTGGAGAGTTGGAGCGAGGTAGATTTTCTGGCGTAGGTATATTGTTATTGAAGAAGATTGTAAATTGTATATACCTGGAATGAATAAAGAGTGCGGCGGTTGTTGATTGAGGTATCAGTCGGCAGCCGTCTAGTTTGATGGAAGGTGACTAATATTATACTAATATTATACCAATTTTAATCAAAATTGGCTGAAATCTTGCGAAAAGCTGGAATTATACTAATGTCATCGTGTCAGACTACGTTGATTTGATCCACTTTTTTGTTTATTGATCTTTGTTCTGCCGCTTGTGTTGTGTGTAAGAGGTAGCAGTCGCGTTCGAATGAAATAAAGCAAGATGACACCCGACCGCGACAACGAAACGAAGGCAGTGAAAAGTGTCGAATGTTTACAAGCCTGGGCCAGCGTGGCCATGGTGGACTAGTTCCAACAAAGACCATGTTTACAATCACCAACTGTACGTAGTACAGCTAACTGGTATCTAATTACCTGTATCTAATACTTATTAGCACGTTTTCAGCAGAAGGCACCAAAAACCACTGGAAGAAATCATTGTTCTTGATAGTGGGATTTTGTAACTTGTTTCAAAATACTTTTAAGGCAGAGAATTTCACTCAAATCTTTAAGCTGTCAGTGTCATTTTAACTCAAAATTTTCCAATCTTTCCGAAAAAAATACTTTTGAAACTGGAGAAACACGGAGTACATCCGAAAAAGGCTAAAACTTATTAAGTTATCAAAAAAATCAATATTAAATTAGTAATATCTTCTAAACGGTGCATCTTAGAAAAATGTTACCGAAGTACTTTTTTTCTTGCAAATTTGATGTACTTTCATAAAATTAGTGCGACAAACTTTTTTGACTTTACTTAATAGATTTTTTTGAAAACCGTAAATTTTTTAAATCATTTTTTTTTCATTGTAACCTATTTTTCTTCAGAACAACCCACTGTGCACTAGGTAGCATTTTCAGTCAGCTATAACATAAGGATAATAAAAAAAATATTGACATGTCACTTTTGAGGGAAAATCTATATTTTAGTTCAAATCACAAAAACCAAACATATTTTTTTACCGTGCATATTTTCTCCATATAGCACCAACAATTGTCTAAAACTTCGCCGAAGACACCAAACCGATCGGACATCGGTTTTCGAGATACAATTTTTTGAAGATATCATGTGCATTTTTCATAGGCCCTTCTCATAAGTAAGGCTAGATTCAAAATGGCGAACCAAGTATGCAAAACGGCGTTTTTTCTCCCCCAAAGACTTGTATGCAAGGTTTCATCCAAATAAAGATATATGAAAATTACTCGTTGTTGAAATGATATGGAACCGCTCAGATTATGAAAAAATCAATGGAACATTCTCTGAAGACGTTCATGGAGGAATACCCCTGATGGAAACCCCTGGTGGAATACCTAGAAGCATCTTCTGAGAAAATATGGAAGAATTTCTTATTCCTAATTTCCAAAGGAATCCCTGGAGGAAAACCTATTTAAAAAAAAACGAATGGATCTGTATACGGGTCTCCAGTTAGCCTAGTGGTTAAGGCTATGGATCGCCAATCCGGAGACGGCGGGTTCGATTCCCGTTCCGGTCGGGAACATTTTCTCGACTCCCTGGGCATAGTGTATCATTGTACTTGACTCACAATATACAAATTCATGCAATGGTAGGCAAAGAAAGCCCTTCAATTAATAACTGTGGAAGTGCTCAAAAAGATCAGTAAGTTGAAGCGAGGCAGGCCAAGTCCTAGTGCGGACGTAGAGCCATAAAGCAGAAGAAGAAGAAGGATCTGTATACTCCAATATATTTAATATTCCAAGAAAAATCTAAAAAAATTGAAGGTTTTCATGTAGAAATTCGAGAAAATGTTTCCAGGAAAATTTCAAAATGAAATCCTGAATAAATCTGAGAAAAAACTTCAAAAACTATCTTGGAGAAAACTCTGAATGAATTTCTGGAAAATTTGCATTAAAGAATATCAAGAGGAATCCATAAGGGGATCTCTATATGAATTTTTGGAGGAACTCCAGTTTGAACAACTAAAAAATAATAATGCATAAGATCTATGGAGAAATCCCTGAAGAAATTTTCTGTGGGGATTTCCAATGAAACTCAAATGGAATATTTAAAGAAATGTTTGAGGTAGTTCTTGGAGGGCTTCTTGATGGAAAATCTTCAGGAATTTTTTGATGATTTTGTAAAGACATCGTTAGAAAATCTTTAGAAAAATTTCAAGAAAAAAATGGAGAAAATTTTGAAGAAATCTCTGATAATATTCACACAGGTTTTCCCTTCTCATAAATAAACAAATAAAAAAATGTAAGCCAATCTCCAGAAGATTTTCTGAACGAATTCGTGAAAAAAGTTCTGAAGAAATCTATTTATGACTTTCATATAAAATCCCTGAAAAAATTGCGCATAACAAGTTTTTGAAACAAATTCTGAAGCAACTACCAGGTCAATTTAAAAAAAAAAACCAAAGGAGATTTCATATTTGAATCCCTTGTTTTTTTTTAAGGAATTGGTGGCAATCTTTTTGTTAGAATTCCTGGTGGAACTTCCACAGAAATCCATAGTGTAATTTGGGAGAATTATTTTGAAAAAAAAAAATCGAAGGAATCTTTTGAGGTTCTATGCAGACATCTTTGGAAGAATTTATTAAGAAACAGTAGAGACATTTCCGAAGAATTCCTGAATTCCTGATTTTATGAAGGTATCGCTGGAGAAATTTCTTAAGAAGTTTGTGAAGAAATCCATTGAATTCTTTTATAGATAACCCCTAAAAAATTGCGGAGAAGAAATTTCTGAAAAAAAGTAACAAATGACGTACAACCATGTCCATCTATGGTTCTCTGAAATCAAGGCATGACTTCGCTTAGATCATCAAATTTTCCTAGGAATAGTTTCGAGAGACCTTGTTATTGATACATGATAAAATATGAGTTTATGTAGTGCACAGAGGTAATTACAGCTCATCCACAGCTCAATGAACTCAATGCCTGAGTTCAACCAGGCCATCCCGGGTACTCAGAAATCTATTCGAGGAATTTACTTACTCCTGTTCGGTGTAGTATTGGTTTATGGAGCTAACCGCTATTTTCTGTGTGCAAATAACTGTCATTGTAATCATTCTACGGTTCTCTGAAGTCAAGGCATGACTTCAATCAGATCGTCCAAATCGTCTGCAGTACGTTGGCATAACAAACATTTTACAGATGTTCAAGTATTGGTGCAATTAAGAGCGATAAAACAATTGAAAATCATCCGTGGTGATTATTTCGAGTAATCATATATTGTAAGGACGGATTAGGACAATCCATCGAGAGATTCAGAAAATATAAACAGTAGTACAAGGGCAACACATGTTCTTAAGATGTGTTTAATATCATTTGAAAACAAAACACGTAAATGTAGACTTGGATGGTTCAGGAATGTACAATATTCCAAGAACTCGAAGGAGACCTAACGAAGAATCTCGAATCGAACCTGTAGCAACTTCAACTATTATTAGGCAACAGAATATGAGACTCCCATTGAAATGCTTCGCTAAGAGGAAAGTTATGGTGGTGCAAATCGTACTTGGCCTTATTTTTACCCGACTTGATCCAGTGACCCATCGGCCTTACTCCGTCCAGAAGTCCAAGTAAATTTTGTCTCCGTATATATTCCAGAACCAGAGTGTTTTGCGAGTTTGTATTCAAAATTTGGTCAAATTCTGCTAAGAAATGGACTGTTGGCGATTTCCTGAACTTTTATTTCGCAGCCTGGAACAAACTTAACTAAATTTGTTATCATCCAGTTATTATCAATTTCAAAAGATGATAAAAAAACAAAACAATAACAGCGGTAGCACAGATGATTATCAAAGTGATACAGTGTTTCTCCGGTTTTATCATGCCACTTTTCAAAAATGCTTTTAAATTTTCAACAAAATCCATACGCATTTTCAATATTGTTAACGTTGCAAAACGCGCCTTCAACATTCATCTTGAAGAAGAGGGGAAACACTTTTTCTCAAATGAAACAGCAAATGAATGATGCGCGGAGGGCGTGATAAAATCGGAACGTTACTGTATCACTTTGTTATCCGCCTTAGCCATCTAAGCCATAAATTTTTAAAAATTCATTACTTCAAAATAAAGTTTAAGATGTAAATAGTATGTTAGCGAGAAAATAGCCCTGATAAAACTTTGAATGTTGACAAAAACGGAATCAATATATGACAACATCGGATGCGTGACAAAAACGGAAGATACCAGTAGTTTTTGAGTATGTTGATGAATGTAACATGTTATACATACAGGGAATGGCCAAAATGTTTGGGATGGACAGCTTTTGGGCCTTGTAAAACTCATTAGTTAAAGCTGGTGCCATACTGATTTCGCAAGAACAGAAAGTTCGAGGAGAAGTTGTGAATGATTTTAAGATTCCGAATCTCAAGTAGTACAAACTGTACTGGTGTTGTAAACCTCAGGGGTTTCCAATCTGGGGTCACGAGCCGTGCAAACTTCTCAAGAATCTTAAGTGCGATGAAAAAGCAAAAGGGGTTTTCAGATTATGCGATCAGTGGTCCCCAATGTGGGGTCATGGGCCATGCTAATTTCTCAAAAGCTGAAAGTCCTCAAGGAGTACTTCTTACAATAAAGGGGTGTTACAAAGCTTAGTGGTTCCCAAGCTGACATAACTATTTTGCGCACAGTATTCTAATATCGGTCTGTTTATAAGCCACGTAGACCAAATTTTGGCCATACAGATTTCTCTCGTCCTCTTGAAGCGCCCATGGAGCCTTTTGAGATCTCCCTCAAATCTTCGGAGAACCTTAAACACCCCTGAGAGCCCCTGAAACGTCCTGAAATGAATCTGGCCTTCCTGGAACTTCGCTTAGAACCCCCTGAGACACTTAGACCTCCTGAAAGTGAGATCCCTAGTAATCGCAATTTTAACCGCATTCGGTAATTTGAGAGTACTTTGATATTTTCGATTTGATTCCTGTCAGCACCCTGTAGACTACAAGAGTTTGACAGTTAAATATTCAATTATTGTATAAATGAGAAATCTCATTTTATAAGCTTGGTTCGAAAGGGTTAACAGCAGCGAAAAAGAACATATCCTTATTTCCTCATTTTACACATTTGTTCTTTGCATATGTTCCCATTATGCTGCAATATTGGAAACATTTGAGCATCAAAAACTCTGTCCGAAAAAAAAACACAATATCCTATCAATCCTCCAACATTTTCGATGCAGCCCACTTCACAACAATCCAGAACACTTGTCAAATCAAAGCTGGGAGAAAAGATGTTGAACCAGCTACCACAAAAAGAAAGCAAATCCCGGAACCATATTAAAATCCCGCCAAGTGCAAATCTTGGCAGCACCACTCTCTAGTGTGCTGGTCCTTCCATGTTGGCTGGCCGGGTTACAAACTGTCGTTCGTTGACTGTCGCAATCCAAAGACGGTGAAAGCTACGACAAAAGCCTTGTTCCGTGTTGGTGGAACATCCAATCCTACAACAAGCTGCTTGCCGCGGGGAAGCTGCACTTTCTTACTTCGCCAGTCAAATCACGTTTTTTGCGTGATTGTGGTTGATCGAAATAAGAAATGAACCCGTAGTAGCAGTGGGTGGAGAGAGAGAGGCGAGGTTGATTCGGTTGAGCAACAGGGTCGCCAGGAGGAAGGTCTGTGTCCTCTCGAATCGAATGGTTCAACCGAACGTCGCCGTCGCCATTTCCATTGTCTTGAAGCCACAGGATTTTGCAGGACTTTTCCGGCGGTTTTGTGGCCACTTTTGTGGGGCGTTACGTAATTCAATTTTATGGCTCTACACTCGATTTTTTGTGGTCGCACAGTTTTATTCCAATCAAACGATGGCTACTGGCTTCCACTGATTCAAATCCATGAATAATGGAGAGTGGTAAGATTTATGCGGCGGGAAGGAACGTTTCCGAGCTGTTTGAAGAACTGATGTGGAATTTGAGGGACCCAATTGATTTATTGATTAGCTTAAATTTCGTAGGAAAAACTGGGACTGCTTCAACTGTTATTGCTGTGTGCGTTCAAGATGCAAACGGTGCCCAAATGCGCTTCAAACGCGGTAACACATGTTACCATAAGCAACGTAGCAACCATAGCCAATATCACCGCCAACCTAGGATTCGAAAGCTCCCACTGACATCGGGTTACTTGTTAGAAAATCTTACCGCATTTGGTGCTCCCGCATTTGATATTTGCATTTTGAATGCACACAGCAATATTAAAATTGGAGCATAAACGTATGTAAGACACTTTTCTGGATGAACATTTGTGTTCGAAATGAAAGTTTAAATCTTTCCTTCTGGGATTCCTCCAAGAATTCCCAGTGGGATTCCTCCAGGAATTCCCTCCGGGATTCCTCCAGGAATTTCCTCTGGGATTCCTCCAGGAATTCCCTCTGGGATTCCTCCAGGAATTCCCTCTGGGATTCCTCCAGGAATTCCCTCTGGGATTCCTCCAGGAATTCCCTATGGGATTCCTCCAGGAATTCCCTATGGGATTCCTCCAGGAATTCCCCCTGGGATTTGCTCCAGGAATTCCCCCTGGGATTCCTCCAGGAATTCCCCCTGGGATTCCTCCAGGAATTCCCCCTGGGATTCCTCCAGGAATTCCCCCTGGGATTCCTCCAGGAATTCCCCCTGGGATTCCTCCAGGAATTCCCCCTGGGATTCCTCCAGGAATTCCCCCTGGGATTCCTCCAGGAATTCCCCCTGGGATTCCTCCAGGAATTCCCCCTGGGATTCCTCCAGGAATTCCCCCTGGGATTCCTCCAGGAATTCCCCCTGGGATTCCTCCAGGAATTCCCCCTGGGATTCCTCCAGGAATTCCCCCTGGGATTCCTCCAGGAATTCCCCCTGGGATTCCTCCAGGAATTCCCCCTGGGATTCCTCCAGGAATTCCCCCTGGGATTCCTCCAGGAATTCCCCCTGGGATTCCTCCAGGAATTCCCCCTGGGATTCCTCCAGGAATTCCCCCTGGGATTCCTCCAGGAATTCCCCCTGGGATTCCTCCAGGAATTCCCCCTGGGATTCCTCCAGGAATTCCCCCTGGGATTCCTCCAGGAATTCCCCCTGGGATTCCTCCAGGAATTCCCCCTGGGATTCCTCCAGGAATTCCCCCTGGGATTCCTCCAGGAATCCCCTCTGGGATTCCTCCAGGAATTCCCTCTGGGATTCCTCCAGGAATTCCCTCTGGGATTCCTCCAGGAATTCCCTCTGGGATTCCTCCAGGAATTCCCTCTGGGATTCCTCCAGGAATTCCCTCTGGGATTCCTCCAGGAATTCCCTCTGGGATTCCTCCAGGAATTCCCTCTGGGATTCCTCCAGAAATTCCCTCTGGGATTCCTCCAGGAATTCCCTCTGGGATTCCTCCAGGAATTCCCTCTGGGATTCCTCCAGGAATTCCCTCTGGGATTCCTCCAGGAATTCCCTCTGGGATTCCTCCAGGAATTCCCTCTGGGATTCCTCCAGGAATTCCCTCTGGGATTCCTCCAGGAATTCCCTCTGGGATTCCTCCAGGAATTCCCTCTGGGATTCCTCCAGGAATTCCCTCTGGGATTCCTCCAGGAATTCCCTCTGGGATTCCTCCAGGAATTCCCTCTGGGATTCCTCCAGGAATTCCCTCTGGGATTCCTCCAGGAATTCCCTCTGGGATTCCTCCAGGAATTCCCTCTGGGATTCCTCCAGGAATTCCCTCTGGGATTCCTCCAGGAATTCCCTCTGGGATTCCTCCAGGAATTCCCTCTGGGATTCCTCCAGGAATTCCCTCTGGGATTCCTCCAGGAATTCCCTCTGGGATTCCTCCAGGAATTCCCTCTGGGATTCCTCCAGGAATTCCCTCTGGGATTCCTCCAGGAATTCCCTCTGGGATTCCTCCAGGAATTCCCTCTGGGATTCCTCCAGGAATTCCCTCTGGGATTCCTCCAGGAATTCCCTCTGGGATTCCTCCAGGAATTCCCTCTGGGATTCCTCAAGGAATTCCCTCTGGGATTCCTCCAGGAATTCCCTCTGGGATTCCTCCAGGAATTCCCTCTGGGATTCCTCCAGGAATTCCCTCTGGGATTCCTCCAGGAATTCCCTCTGGGATTCCTCCAGGAATTCCCTCTGGGATTCCTCCAGGAATTCCCTCTGGGATTCCTCCAGGAATTCCCTCTGGGATTCCTCCAGGAATTCCCTCTGTGATTCCTCCAGAAATTCCCTCTGGGATTCCTCCAGGAATGCCCTCTGGGATTCCTCCTGGAATTTCCTCTGGCATTCCTCCAGAAATTCCCTCTGGGATTCCTTCAGGAATGCCCTCTGGGATTCCTCCAGGAATGCCCTCTGGGATTCCTCCAGCAATTCCCTCTGGGATTCCTCCAGCAATTCCCTCTGGGATTCCTCCAGCAATTCCCTCTGGGATTCCTCCAGGAATGCCCTCTGGGATTCCTCCAGGAATTCCCTCTGGGATTCCTCCAGGAATGCCCTCTGGGATTCCTCCTGGAATTCCCTCTGGGATTCCTCCAGCAATTCCCTCTGGGATTCCTCCAGCAATTCCCTCTGGGATTCCTCCAGGAATGCCCTCTGGGATTCCTCCAGCAATTCCCTCTGGGATTCCTCCAGGAATGCCCTCTGGGATTCCTCCAGGAATTCCCTCTGGGATTCCTCCAGGAATTCCCTCTGGGATTCCTCCAGGAATTCCCTCTGGGATTCCTCCAGGAATGCCCTCTGGGATTCCTCCAGGAATGCCCTCTGGGATTCCTCCTGGAATTCCCTCTGGGATTCCTCCAGGAATTCCCTCTGGGATTCCTCCAGGAATTCCCTCTGGGATTCCTCCAGGAATGCCCTCTGGGATTCCTCCAGGAATGCCCTCTGGGATTCCTCCAGGAATGCCCTCTGGGATTCCTCCAGGAATGCCCTCTGGGATTCCTCCAGGAATGCCCTCTGGGATTCCTCCAGGAATGCCCTCTGGGATTCCTCCAGGAATGCCCTCTGGGATTCCTCCAGGAATGCCCTCTGGGATTCCTCCAGGAATGCCCTCTGGGATTCCTCCAGGAATGCCCTCTGGGATTCCTCCAGGAATGCCCTCTGGGATTCCTCCAGGAATGCCCTCTGGGATTCCTCCAGGAATGCCCTCTGGGATTCCTCCAGGAATGCCCTCTGGGATTCCTCCAGGAATGCCCTCTGGGATTCCTCCAGGAATGCCCTCTGGGATTCCTCCAGGAATGCCCTCTGGGATTCCTCCAGGAATGCCCTCTGGGATTCCTCCAGGAATGCCCTCTGGGATTCCTCCAGGAATGCCCTCTGGGATTCCTCCAGGAATGCCCTCTGGGATTCCTCCAGGAATTCCCTCTGGGATTCCTCCAGGAATGCCCTCTGGGATTCCTCCAGGAATGCCCTCTGGGATTCCTCCTGGAATTCCCTCTGGGATTCCTCCAGGAATTCCCTCTGGGATTCCTCCAGGAATTCCCTCTGGGATTCCTCCAGGAATTCCCTCTGGGATTCCTCCAGGAATTCCCTCTGGGATTCCTCCAGGAATTCCCTCTGGGATTCCTCCAGGAATTCCCTCTGGGATTCCTCCAGGAATTCCCTCTGGGATTCCTCCAGGAATTCCCTCTGGGATTCCTCCAGGAATTCCCTCTGGGATTCCTCCAGGAATTCCCTCTGGGATTCCTCCAGGAATTCCCTCTGGGATTCCTCCAGGAATTCCCTCTGGGATTCCTCCAGGAATTCCCTCTGGGATTCCTCCAGGAATTCCCTCTGGGATTCCTCCAGGAATTCCCTCTGGGATTCCTCCAGGAATTCCCTCTGGGATTCCTCCAGGAATTCCCTCTGGGATTCCTCCAGGAATTCCCTCTGGGATTCCTCCAGGAATTCCCTCTGGAAAAGCCTAAGG